>NW_007579238.1:0-38959 GCF_000690725.1 Stegastes partitus
ACTTTACTTTACTTTACTCACTTTACCTTCAAATAAAGTGTTTCAAATACATTCACTGAGGTATTGTTGACACTTTGAGAAGCTGCATTTCCAGATCTTTTTGCTTAAATATTGTCATTTTTCTTTTATTTAATTTACTTTTATTGATAATTGATTGACCAGTAGTGTTTGGGTAATATGGTCAGTTTTGTTTGGTTATATGTGGTCTGTCCAGTTATCTACTGGACAGTTGCTTGTCCTTTGTGTCTTATGTCTTTTTGGGCAGCTAATATGAATTTAAAAAGTGTAAATAAAGACGATGTAAGCAGAGGTTTGCTCAGACTGTGTGATATTCTTTCATCTTATTAAAATATAATAAATATAGCCACAATGTCAATGTTAAAACTGACTTGGTTAAACAGTGTGAACAGTGATCACACATAATCTACTAGCAGTAGGACACAATGGGCAGAAATAATCTGGTCATACAAAACTGTCGATTGAATAGCGCTGCAACAAGAGAGTACCACACCCTCGTACAGAAACCTCGCTGCCTGCCGCGCACGAGCTATTGGATACGTCATGACCGCAGCCATTCATATATAGGAATACTCATCGGGGAGCTCTGTAACCGCTGTGGGGATCAATACCACACCTACAGAGGAACTGAACCCAGGGGTAATGAGGCAACAACCCAGCCTGACCCCTCTGTGGCTTCAGAGACGGTGTGCCAACGCAGCAGGTCAATACGTCTGGAGGCAGCAGTATGGGGCCATCACATTTTGGGACAGCAAGCTGACCTATCATGCGTGCCATAGCCTTTGGGAAATGCCTCATTCAAATCATGTTGACGAAAGAGTAAGAGTAGTTGCTACTTAAGACTTTTAATCTCTCTCTATAGCTACCTTTTCCCACAATTTTTTTGAAAAAAACAAACAAAAAAAAGGAATCAAGTCAATTATACTGCCTTTTATACTGTTAATAGTGTGACTATTACATTACAAGGTGACAGGAACGGGTTCGCCTCTTGTGGGATTACTATAATTTTGCTTTGGAAACATAAAAAAAAAGAGCTGACTTGAGTGGAGAATATCAGAAATATCATCCGTCTCCATGAACAACAGCTGCAAATCAATAAATGTGACTCTCCAGAGACACTCTTAGCTGCTTGTGCCACCGTATTGATCTCCCTAAATGCAGGTGTCTGCATGTTGCACTCGGAGAGACATTGTGGCCTGTCTGTGCGCCAGAATACCAGCAAACCTCCCAACCCCCTTTTGCCCTTTGCTTTCATTCCGTGTCTCTCTCTCTCTCCTGCCACTCGGGTAAAGCAGCCGACGTAGCACCTCCACAGAGGCCGATGTGTGACTTGATGGCATCAATAAAACCATCATCTGAGATGGACTTCCATCGCGCCCCGCACAGCTAGTCAGGCCCTCTGCGATGATTCACCTTGATAGAGGCAGGCCCTCAAGGAGACAAACACTCAATATCTCACCAGTAGGTTTTCTTGGATCCATACCAGTTCATGTTCTGTGTTTTCTTTTCGTTTCTGCATTGTACTCCGGGTCTTCGGGGTTCTTGGTTAGTCAGCAGCAACACTCACTGCATGAAGGCATAATGGGTTGAAAAGTAGTGAGGTCTAAAGTGAGCAACGGATGAATGACAGGAAAAAGTTAAGCAGAGAGGACTTGCTCTGAAGTGGGGGAAATGATGTAGATGCTGCTGAAAAGAAAGTTTAGTTTAGAGCTGTTGTAAAGCTGACGGTTAAGGTGCACTGCAGAAGAACTGAGGATTGCCGAACCTTTTTGTGTCTGTGAATCAGCTGTTCTGTTTTTATCTTATCACTGACAGCTTGTTTGGTTTTTGTAACAGCTTATTATCTACGCATGTGAAAAAGGTCACACTTTTGTAAATGCACGAGTGAGTGTGTCTGTATGCCTGTGTGTGAAACAGAGAGAAAGAGAGAGTGTGTGATATCATGCTGGTGGTCTTTTTCTTTCTCACTCTTGAAAAGGAAAACTAGCCTTTCAGCAAGATAAGTCTGTAAAATATCAACCGTTACAAGATCAAAACATGTAGATGCCAGTTGAACATTTCTCTGAGAGCAATGCTGTTAAAGCCCCTAAAAGATTTGTATGGTATGTGAGGCTTTTTTTTATGTTCTAACAGTAATTGTGGGTACAAATTAAGCACCAATTTGCATGTTGGAAGCATTGGTTAGCACTGTCGAGCTAACACTTGACAGCTGACAGTAACAGCATGGAAGACACCCCATGGTCCCATATCTGAAGAAAGCATCCTATCAAGATGGATGGCTCAGAAAGGACAATAAAATGGCTAAGCTCACTGATAGGACACCAGACAGACTTCAGCTATGACAAATAGGTCTTTAAACGCACCATGCAAACACAACTGTAATCTACACGCGTCTTTTGGATTCTGCTCGTCTAGCCTCGGTGATACATGTGGCCAATAAAGTCACAAATTGTTGGCTGCAGATATAGAATCTAGTGATTTATGAAGTCCGTTACTGTTATTAAAAGTCTATGGGAAAGTATAGTGTTACAGAAATTCCCTGCTATGTCTATGAATACCCGTGCTGGTGTAGTTTATACAATCTTTCTTTTTTTTTTCTTGCCTTCTAAGATCCAGACTGTAGGTAACCTACTTCTGCAGTGTTTAGGCTTTGAGGGAGAGAACTGCTACACCAGGCGTTTGTCCAGAATGTAGCTGAGATGGATGAGTGTGTGACAGCACTCTCCCTTTACTCACACCGAGCCACGCAGTGTGTGTGTGTGTGTGTGTGTGTGAGAGAGAGAGAGAGTGTGTGTGTGTGTGTGTGTGTGCGCATACTGGCTGTATAAACTCACCCAGAGGGACCCCAGGCCTGGGGGAGATAAAGACCTCTCCTAAAATGTAAACACTCTCTGAAGTGGCGAGCGGGGCAGCTGTAGTTGCACACACACACATTTAGAGAAATGCAATCCCAAGGTCAAGGTTAAGCGGTACACTCTTTCAAGGCTCACTTTCCCTCTTGACCCTCCGTCTTGCTGTTGGATCTGCTTTTGGAGTTTGGGTGCTGAAACATGGGACACCTTGACAAAAGAAAAACAGTGAGAATGTGCAGAGTGCTGCAGAATGGTGGTCGCGCTGCCAACATGCTTTGACACAAGAAAGGTCTCACTGAGGCACACTTACGCTTTTAGTGTAAAACATGAAATAAACACGGAAGAAGACCCTAATAATAATAATAACAACTTAATTTGATTTATATTAATAACAGAGTTTGCAAAGTGCTTTGCAGACAGGCCAAAAAAAGGAGGACAGACAAGAAGATCATTAAAAAGCAATAGGCCAGTCAAAACCAAACAGAAAGATAAAAGACGGGAGAAGTGGAGATGTACACTTAAACACAGTAAAATAAATGAATAAAATAAGATTATATATACACAGTTGAAACCAGAAGTTTACATCCACTGTATAAAAAGGCATAAAACCTTTTTTTTCTCACTGTCTGACATTAAATCAGACTAAACTTTTCCTGTTTCATGTCAGTTAGGATGGCCAAAATTATTTCTGTTTGCTAAATTCCAGAATAATGGGAGAAAGAATTTTTTAGAGATTTTTTTCATTACTTTCTTCGAAGTCAGAAGTTTAAGACTACTATGCCTTCAAACCATTTGGGAAAGCCCAGATGATTATGTCATGGATTTTGAAGCTTTTGATTGGTTAATTGACAACATTTAAGTTAATTGGAGGCACATCTGTGGATGTATTTTAAGGCACACCTCAAACACACTGCTTCATTTTGTGACTACATGGAAAATCTAAATGAATCTGCCAAGATATCAGGAAGAGAACTGTGGACCTCCACTAGTCTGGTTCATCCTTGGGTACAATTTCCAGATGCCAGAAGATTCCACGTTCATCTGTTCAAACAATTATATGCAAATATAAACACCATGGGAATGTCCAGTCATCATACCGCTCAGAAAAGAGGCGGGTTCTGTGTCCCAGAGATGAAATGCTTTGGTGTGAAATGTGTGCATCAATCCCAGAACAAAAGCTAAAGACCTTGTGAAGATGCTGCTGAAGCTGGTAAGAGCGTGTAATAATTATCTACAGTGAAACCAGTCCTACTGACATGGGCTGAAAGGCTTCTCAGAGAGGAAGAAGTCATGACTCCAAAAGCAACATAAAAAAAAGCCAGATTGCAGTTTGCAAATGCACACAGGCACAAAGATCAAAATAGATGGCACCATGAGGAAAGAACATTACTACAACTGTATATAAAAAAATAAAAACAATATTATATATATATACACACAATTTTATCATTGACTGGAGAAGGTTCTTAGTCCCCATACGAATCAAAGCTACAAATTTTAAGGTGTTTTTCTTTCGTGGCAATAATTCCTTTGCTCCTTAAAATGGCTGAGATGTAACTCTGCCCTGCTGCAACACACCGATGTCTAAAATCAGCACCTCTGGTTATATGCACCCTTTCCCACTTGCTGTAGCTCAAGCACACCAGCTCACTCTAAGACAAGCCTATGCTCCATAGTTGTAAGTTGTAATACTGGACTAATTTAATCATACATATTAGGAAACTGATAACCCTACACATGGACATGATTGGTTCCTGAGAGATGTGATGTATGAAACCCCAGAAATCTGAATATGTACTTTTGAGACAGTCATTGGTGCACTTAAGTTTCAACGTGGAAATGCTCAACCATAGCATTGGCTGTTTATTGGCTGATATGATCTGTCTTCTAGTATAGTAACATTATATAGGAATGTTTAACAGAGCAAAAAAATACATAAAAATTCATAATATATTAGTCAAAAGTTAATTTTCATGTTACAATAGCGTCTTTACTTATGGACTTTAAAAAACATGTTAACTTTACAACATACTGTAGATAGCATTTGTAGTGGAGACCACGTCAACCAAGGTGGGAATAACTACAGATTAAAGGGTAGTATTTCATTACAGCATCTGAGGTCATTTGGATAAGTTACTGTGATTTAAAGAAAAACTGGGTCATTTTTTTATCAGAAATTCCACAGATACGTCTGACACACTGTAACACTATTATATTCTCTAGTCCTACTTAAAGAACATTATACAGAATAGATTAGATTTTTATGCTTAAACAACCAAAACAGGAATAATGTCAATAGTCCTGCAGTTAGAACATGAGTCATATTTAGAAGATGTATTTGGTGATGCAGTTGTTGTTAAAAAAAAAATGATAGAAAAGTTTTACGTGTTATGGAATCAGTGCATGAAGCCATTAGCTGCTGAAAATAAACTAAAATATCTTCCCTCAAGTGTCCTCTACAAAAATATTAGCATAGCAACATTTAGTGCGTCTGTGCACAAATATACACACAAAAAAACTCAAGTGCTGTGTATGCCATTACCAGGGTGATGTTTGTGTGTACAAAGAATAACACTTAGCAAGTACTTAACAAAGTACCTTCTGCTCGGTGAGAGCGCCGTGAAAAATGAAGGGGGACGGGTCGGGTTTGCTGGTAATCTTTGCTTGAGTCCATCTTTATTATCTTGGTCAATAGACAGAAGTGGATCCTGAGGTAAAAATACCCAAGCCTGCTTCCCATCAATGTGATGCTCTTATCTGGCATTTAAAACACATTCAGGAGGGTGTGTGTGTCTGTGTGTGTGTGTGTGTGTGTGTGCATGAATATCATACATTTCAGAAACGTCTCAATTTCTTTATGTGGCGGTAGGAGCGTACTGATAGTACAAGATAGATACCTACAATGCACTGGTAATGGGGGTAATGGATCTCGGTTGTCATGGTTACAAAAATAAACTTTCGTCTAAGGTTATGGGATGGTCATGGTTAACCTTCAGAGTGAAAGTCTGTGTTGAAGTCCAGTGTTTTGCTCCGCCTGTACATTATTGCCTTGAATGTGTTATAAGAACTGGATATTTAAAGTCAAAGATTGTGCTCATTTATTTTAATAAAAAATTCTCATCTCGTGCATGAGCCATCAAAGTTTCTAGCATCCAGATCTATTTCCATGCTGTACAGCTCACTGCACATGTGTATTTGTATGTTTCCCACTGTGAACCCCACCCACAGGTTCCCACTCAGCCCATATGCTGAATTCAAAGTCGGAATTTAAAATGATGTCCATCTCAACCTCCACTGGTATGATGCAAAGTGGAAGGAAAACCAAGCTGCTCTGGTGAGCAATTAAAGCTAAAATATTCATATTTTAGAATTATGTTTGTGTGAAATGTGTCCATTTGCTCACATGCACGGACACGTATCGAACACGGAATGCACATGAAGGGAAGTTAAAAGCATAAATACCTTCAGACAACAGTGAAAGCTACAGTGAATGTTAGCCATACAACTACAAGAAACTGTTTTCTCCACTTTGTGAATGATGCAAAATCAGAAGTTTTACTTTATGAAACCTTACCTGAGTTATCAAATGAGAAATCTGACTTCTGGTTGTGTTTTCTTTGATTACACCAAGTCACAGATCAGAAGTTCCCAAATCCTGCAATACAATATTTCAGATTTGCATATGTGCATTACATTTACATTGTGATGATATCACGTAGGTAAAACTCTGGGTGCTTTCCAAATTCCTGACTACCATAACAGATATTGTCATACTAATAGCATGCCACAAATAGATTTAGTGTGCCAAATGTCGCCCAGAATCCCAAGATCTCCCGTTACATCCGATCACATTTTGCGGCGTACAAGTCAGCATGCTTACAAGAACATTCAGAACCACGGGCTGCATTCTAAATTACATAGTTTTCATATTTTTTCTTTTTACTTACAGTACATTTTACAGCTGCCCCTACTTACTACATACTATACAACTGGAACATAATACTTCATTATGAAATTGCACTTTAAGTTTTCACTGTTGCCATCATTAGTGCAAAATAGGTCATTCTCTGTTGGTGTGCTCTTGGTGCTTAGGCTTATGACACTCACACAAGACGCCGTGACATATGTCATGTATGTTCTGAAGAGTGTGGGTTTATTCCAATAACCATAGTACCATACTATGTCAGAAAAGACTTTGTGTGTTTCAATACATAGTATGTCAAATGCAGTATACCAAAACTACCAGGATGTCCTACTACATTTGGTCACGTTTTATACAACACAAGGCCGGCATGCTTTTCTATCCATAATCCTCATACACCTCCTGAGGTCTCACACAAGTATAATGAGCTTGAGCAGCTGAGACCATCTAAACCGATTGCAGCTAATTTTACACTATTTATTAAGGTGAAGTAGTTTATTACAATTTTCTGCATACTGCATGCAACTGTACACACTTTGCAAAGGTAGCTGTAATATGTACTGAAATTAAAAAGACAAAGTATTCCATTTAGATCATAACCTGTGGTTCTGAATGGTCAGAAATGAATGCTGGCTTGCACATAACAAAATGCAACCAGATGACTATGCAATTTGGAACCTACGGTCAGTTTTCCAGGTGCAGGGGAGAGTTTTACAGATATGAAACCCCCACGGATTAAAAATTCACAGCAGGAAGATTAAAAGCTGAAACTGTTTGCCTGTCAGCAGTTCTACAGATGTCTCTTTAATAATTGCGCACAATGAGAAAAAAAGAAAAACCTTGTGGCTGCAACGAAGCTTTCATTTGCAACACGGCGAGTGGCTACTGGGAAAAAAATTGCCTTTACCCTTACCATAACTTTAAATCCACTACATGACTCATACCTCCACTGCCATGCTAGAGGCACCGTATACAGACTTTTAATATATTCTCTGTATCACCTTACTTCTGTCTTTGCTCCTCTAATAATTGCTTCAACTCCTAAAGAACACTGTCACAACAAAACTGGTCGTAATCATTGTTGCTTTTTCAAGGAATTAGTTATTTTGCATTGCTGTTTAAGCACTGAAACAACTGGGTCAAGGTATATTTTTTGCGACTGACAAACACCGTGAAAGGGTTAACTAGTACAACCATCTACATCTTTATAGTGCAACAGATATCAATCCAGCACAGGGTGGAGACAAGGGGCAACATTAGCTGGGTTTCAGAACAACAAGGTGAGAAATTGCAGCTCACAGTCCACAATAGTTCCACTCTAGTGAGCTATTGATTTTGTCCCCGGTTCTTCCGAGGCTCTGGACACTCTGCGGCCTTCGGTGGCGCTCTTCCGTCCTCCTCGGGGGACGCTGGATAAAAGGACACCGCCACCGAACAAGTAACTCCAATGTGTAGCGAATCGTTCAGGGAAACACCTCCAGAGATGGCTGCCCTTGTTTTTAAACCGAAACAATGGCCCTCTTCGTTTTGCTGCTGCATCCCTAAGCTGCTTAGGGATGCAAACACTTGCTTTGAGTCGGTCAAGTACAAAGAGAAAGAGGCGAAGAACCTGAAAACAAATAGGACTGGAGGGAGGGAAATGAAAAATGCAGTAAGTGCACCTTGTACGGCTGCACGCACATCGGGAAGAGTCAGTGACATGCAAAGAAAAGTAAGGATAGAAAAGCACCAGGACAAAGTGGCATCGGACACCTCACACAGACAAACAGTTAGCCGGTAGCATCATGGTGAGTTCAGCTGCATGAATGTTGAAGTTTTAATAGTTCACGTACAAGGGAACTTTAAAAAGTTCTCAGCCTCAGCAACAGAACATCTCAAGAGAAAGATTGTTCTTGCATTATTTTTCAACATAGACTAGATTGACTTCATGACACTTGGTCCATCACTTCGAGGAAGAAGGTCACAGCTTGAGCCTCCAGAAGCTCCTCTGTAAACAGTGAAGTGGAGTTTCAGTTTGGGAAAGAAGTTAAACGGTGCAGGTGAGTAAGGGGTTTTGGGGACAGTTACATAAGGCTTTGTAGTATACGGTTATGCCCCCTGTTTCCGGGTGATGCAGAAAACTTTTTCACTCATAAATTAGTAGCGTGCACACATGGTCGTTTTCCTCATTTACATGCAAGCGGGTGCATGGAAAGCATTCAAGAGTGCATGTATCATTCTTATGCCACTGCATGGACAAAACAGACATATATATATTCACCATCATTGCTTGTTATATCACTATCTGAGTTCATGATAACACGTAGCATAAATAAAGTTCATGTGGTTTTGTTTGGATTTTTGGCAGGTTTTCTGTAAAAGTGCATCACCAAACCTCGTGAAAGTTTTGGCAAGTTCCTCTGGTTCCTGTTTTTTTTGCCTCATTATGAAGTAATTAGTGGAGATCTAGCAGTTACAGAAAAGGAAATCTGACTTGATAGAAATGTGAAAACTAATTTAGACTATGAATTAACAGTCCCTGTATATATATGGGGGTCAAATACTGACAAGCATAAATCTAAACTCAGGAGCAGGACAGCAGCTTTGTGGACACAGAGGTTGCTCAAGCTCCCCATCAGGGAGGCAATCGGGAAAGCTTTTTAGATTCATTATCTCGGCCATCTGGCTTGAATGAAACGTTCTTATTGCCCTGATTTTTAGGATATTAGTCAGTGAGAATTGTTTTATTGTTGTAAGGTCTCTCTTTGAATGGGTGTTGTCTAGAATACTTTAAACGTCCTATTGGCTACGTTTGCTGTGCTTCATTATGCCATACAGCCTTTTGTGCCACGACAAAACAGCGTAAATCGCGCTCTGTCCGACTCCTTGTCTTCAAAACTGACTTAATTTCATAAAACTTCATATGTGATCTTTTCATTCAAAAAAACAAATGACAGCACAGTAACAAAAACAGCATGGATAACTGACAAACAGATGTTCGTCGCAGCTGCTGCTTCAAAGATCAGCCATGTTTGGAGGCCAGATGATTTGGGGTTTTTCGAGCTCTGTTAGCCGTGATATGTTCCTGAAAAACTGACATATCAAAGCAGTTGCTTCTTAACTTTCTTCGTCGTAAACAAAATCCGCTAATTGACGGATGACATAATGTCTTCACGTATCCTCCGCGATTGAGTTTCCTCGGAGCTGAACTCATTTTCCCTGACGTGTTTCACTTATTTTATTGAGTGTCCATACATCAAGTTGCCAAGGAGAGTTTAAACGTAAAGGGGGGGAATAATCCATCACGAGGAACAAACACGAGCTTTTTCTGCGCTGCACGGTTACAAGAAGCAGAGCGGCGGCGGCGGCAGGAGCGTCGAGGGCAGCAAAGGGAGCAGGCAGGCAGACGAGCAGGCGACAGATAAAGAGGACTCTTATTAGTCTCGGCTCATTGTGCCACTCTGATTTCTTTCCACTTCCTAATTGGCTGGCTTCTGTAGGCTTGGCGGCCATATTTCAGTTTAAAGGGGAAAGCTCCGCAGGTCACGGGAATAAAGGGGCCCGTTTGACAGGTCAGCAGGCTGATGTCTACAGCGTAGTCTTAGGTCAACGGTCAAACTAACATCAAGATAGGCCGTGGCAGTGTGGGTCAGCTCCTACACTGGAGACTCAGTAAGTAAGTCGGCAGACTCGCTGGAATGTTGCATCTCCGAGCGTTTTTTTTAGACACTCGAGACAATGAAGAAATGAAGTTCTTCATCAAGAACACTTTTTTAAAATCATAATCTGGGCCATAGTTTTCACTCTTAGTGGATGATTTGGGCAACATGTAGTTAAGACATAATGAGCCAAATAAACAACTAACATTGCAATGAACAGCTGAATTAATTAAGTTAATTTTCAATCCTTGTTATTTTTACATGTTGGAAACTGAGGTGCAACTTTGCTTACACAATCGGTTGTCCCTCATTTGTCATGAACACAAGGTTTATTTTCCAACGTTGCTTTTTATCACTTCAGTGTTAATCTTCCAGTGATTTAATTACAAACGTTTAATTTGCAGCTGCAAACATCACAGTTAAAGCAGCAGCGAGACTTGAGGCTCAAGTTAGAGAGGAGGATTTGAAATGAATACATTTTTTTCTCATTATTTTTTTTTTTACATTACTGCAGCAGAGTAAGACAAAAATAACTAAAGTAATCCAATTATGAGTAATCCATGAATTGAAGTAGTCAGGGGGGCTTAGGAACCTGACAACAGTCTTCAGGAGGGATTTGATGTGTGCAACAGATCACATCGGAATCAGTACCCTCCTAACTCAATTAGCATTAAAGTTCACCTCGAGGAGATGAGTAGTCCTTAAACATGAAATTCGCCGTTCACATTTGCACACGCCGATGCACACACACGCACACACACATACGTGTGCACACACACACACAAGCGCAGGACAGTCTGCCTGGCACCAGACAGCAGTGCACGGCCAAATGAGATGTGTGAGAGCCCCCTGCTGCCAAGAGGCGGACAGGAAGAAGAAACAAACCCTCTCTAATGGAGACATGACATGCTCGCCGGGGCGGAAACTCAAACAAACGATTAATGGGCCATGGAGCCTTTGGTACAGCAGCAAAATATCCTCCACTGCTCCCCCTCTCTGTTCTCCCTTGCTCTCTTTCTGTCCCACGTTGGCCGAGGGGGTTTGACATTTGAAGACCCAGGCCTCTACCCCGAGGCGACATAGTTCTGCCACCCCTTACCGCAGCTCTACTGGGATCCCTGAACTGATGTAACCGGGCAACGCAATATAAATATCGCAAACGTCTCCAAAGAACCCTGTGCACCAAAGTAAAGTGATTTCATAGTATGACAGCCCAACTCCTTTTACTATACTTTACTCTCCTCAATCGATTGTTGATTCTGTGTTTCAGGGTGGACACCGAGGTACTTCCGAATTCTGTACAGCTGTGATAGGCGAATGTCCAGCTTATCTACTTCTGAGCTGGGATGGGAGTCTATTTCCAGAAGCAAAAGCTCTGTCGCTATCAAGACTGCACAAGAGTACTGCGATCATGTCTTCTGGTAAGGAGCAGCTCACCGCAGGCAGTGACCTAACAGCGGTGACGCAGCCCCAACTGAGAGAACAGAGCCTGGGAAAAGACAGAGAGCAAAATCCACACAGAAACACACATCTCATAAAAGCTCCCGTATGAATCTGTGGTGCAAGTGTGATGGAAGGTACTAATAATGCAAGAAATTACAGAAATTCAACTGAGTGAAGCAGAACTGACAAAGAATTTTACAGCTTATGAAGGGGGGTGCAGAACACAGAAGTGAATCTTGCTCTGATTTAGCTTATATTATAGCAGTAGTTCTTGATAAAAGCTAGCTGGTAAAGGCTGCAGGAAGATTTCTGGAATGAGTCCAGAAGGTAAAGGAGTTGGTGTCTTCTATTTTCATGGGGCAATGGAGATCCGTCCAGTTCAGTAGCTGGTGCCGTCTCCTCCCTCATCTCCCGGCGCATCTCCTCCTTAAGCCGCAGCTCAGCGAAAGAGAAGCAAAAAAGAAGAGTGGAAGAAGGGAAGCCCTTATGTTCATGTGTTTTGATTAGCAGGTAATGATCTTTGATCTAATGCGCTGACTGGGAAAGTGCGGCTCCCATTGAAATCCGGTGGATGCTTGGCCGACCTGGAGCCAGTGTCACTTCTCGTTAGGGCCTGCAGCTCCATGACCTCCCCGTTGCCAGTCCCAGCCCCCTTCCTCACAGCATGAGCACCCTGCGTAATGATATCAATAGCAGCAGGGGTGCAATGAATACAAATCCGCGTGCAGAATGTTTGGACAAGAATTCGCTCCCAGCCCTCCCTCCTCCGGCCGCCCCGCTCACCACCGTTCAACCTCTATCCCCCCCCTCCCTACACAAAGGGCTAGGTTAGGCTGTAATCTGGATGGTTGATTTCCTCCAGAATAGTTGGTTACTGCAAAGAACAAATGCCCCCTGCTGGCTGGCTACAACCGTTTACGTTCGAAAAAAAGTACTAGATTGTATATTTTTACGTCCCCGTCGTGAAACGTAACCACACTCGGCCCGAAGAATCCGCGTGCGAAAATGTGAGCAATTGCACTGAATTGTTTTAATTTACTCATGCATGCAGCTAAAACCATTCAAGCTGCAAACTATATGATAATGACTGTTACATGCTTAATTGAGAGAGTACAAAACTCGCTTGTCCATTTGCATGAAATAGGGCACTACGCAAAAAATCTTCAATTAGAAATATTGTTTGTTTCACACTGTTGAATGTAAGGCATATTTTCTCTATGCTGCTGAGTTAAAACCTCTATTATCTGTACATAAGGGGGCTCACAGCTTTTTCTTATGGCTTCACTATAGCAAAATGTTGTTTTATTACTGTATATCATATCATAAAATAAACACTCGCTGTTTAAAAAAAAAGAAAAACGACTACAGAGTTCTAGTTTAAGCTACACAGTCATCCCCTATTGAACACTCCGTGCAGTGTTGGAGCTGACATGGCAGCCACCAGATTTCCGTCTCTGGTATTGACACAGCCATTTAATGCAGCCTGACCACCGGTGCCCATAACAAAGGTATGTTCATGAAGGCAGCCAACGAAAGCCTCAGTTAAATCAGTTAGGAAAGAACCAATGCATTTCTTTTCTGAATTAACAAGACTGGAAAAGCTATAAAAATCCCCGCTATGAGACCTGTTTATTATCAATTACGGCGGCACAATGCAGCCACACTGTGAACATACATACATGTGCTGCAGCCATGTGCCTCTCTGCACAGATTGCATGCCATGTGCACATGCCCGGTGCACACAGAGTCCTCTCTTCTTCGGCTCGCCTGCTTCATTACCGCTGTCTGAACACACCTCTGTTGCTTTCTACAAAGCTCTCAATTACATGGTTCAGTGTTTAATGTGCTGTGCGATGCGGCAATGTCAAGAACAATGTCCGAGAGGCTTTCGTTTTAATTATGGGTTTGGAAGAGGAGGAGATAAATGAATGGGAGGAATCTTCCAAACAGGCAAACCTCAAAAAGTGGTAAAGTTCCACAGTCGAATGACGGTGGTTTTAAATTGAACTTCTCAAAAGAACAAGTTGAAAGAAGGAAGAGAAAATAGTCCTCAGATATAAATATATACAATAATATGATTTTTAAATCTATTTTGACGCTATATGGGCTGAGAAATGCAGCACTACAACAAAAGCAAGTGTCATTAGTTGCTGATTAACCTTAATGAAGATGCTTAATTTCCGCTGTGAGTAAGAGAAGAGCCCACGCAAAGAGACGACACTGCTCACACGACTCCCCTTCGCAGCTTTTTCAATGAAGTGTGGTTTAAATCATCTTTTTGTGACACTGAGACCGGCTGGCACGATTCATGTGCCTCTCGTATCTGCTGAGGCATGCTCCTCGTCACAGAAGCTTGTGGCCTGTCATCGCCGAAGATGACACCATTTAAAATCTGTTAATTGCAAACACACAAGCGCACACGCTGTCATTATGCGGTGCAAAAGACAAATTAATAACTTACTGCGAGAAGTTGGTGTTTTCTCCGCTTTGGCTGCCTTCAGCTCGCTCTGTGTGAAGATTCATTATTTTGCGAGAGACAACATTTTGTATCCGTTTTTTGTTTTAGTAGTAGAAATACACACAAACGCATTGAGTTTATCAGTTGTAGATTTGCATTTAAGGACTCACTAAAGACTGCGGGACGAGAACAAATCAGTCAAATGTGGACTGTGTTGAATAATTAATCATGTAATGTATCGTCACTTAAAAAAAACCAGCGTGACATTTCCTCCGGTGTGAGGAGTCCCATCTCCTCTGACTCAACACTCAGGGAGTCTGAAAGCTTTTTATTCAAGTACATCTCAAATGCATTAGCATTAATATGACTACAGGAAATTAAATCTTTATGTGTACATGAAGAAGCTTCCTGGGGTCACACATCTTTTGTCATACAGCGTCCACATTATTTCAGTCTACAACTTTTTAATTTTTTTTTTTTTTTTTGCACCAATTTGTCTTTTGTTTTTGGTATTTTAGATGTAATGGTGACAATACACTCAACACATCCTGATTATTTTCTCATAACAACATGTCCTAATGTTTGATAATGTAATGAAAAGAGAAATGGTCTCCAACTACATCTAGACTGAATGAGAGGAAAGATTAAGATAAATAGCTACATCTGGCTCTCACTTGAAACTCTAAAGGAAGTGAAGATAACCAAGGAGGGCCTGGTTATTCATCACCATCCAGACATGTGCCCGTGCACCACTGTAGCGGCTTACAAAAACAGACACAGACAGCCAGAAACTCACCAGCCGTGCACGCTCGAAAGCAGCACCTGACTTTGAGCCATGTTTTTAAAAAAACATTCTCAGAGTTTTATTGTTGTGGAGCAGAAGGGAAAGCGGTGCATTGACAGCTGGGCCAGGAGGGCACCTGGTTAATATCAGCTATCATCTAGACCCTCAGTGCCCCACACATCCGCTTGCATCCCTCTCTCTTTTTCTTTCCAGTCTTTTTCTCAGGGGAGCAACTTTTCCTCCAGATCCTGACTGACATAAACCCCAGAGCCTCAGACCCCAAACAGAATTTGCTGCAGACCCCGGGCTGCTTGTCTTCTGTCTGCTTCATCTATCTCTTTCTTCCACGATTTCCATCCCGTTAACCATCGCTCCCTTTGTTCTTGGAGTCGATCGATGCACCATAACTCATCTGGCCTCTGGCGTTTGATGTCTGAGCTCTGGATATCATTTCAACCATTTTTGTTGAACCAGTGAACCACACTGATAATACCATGTCTCACGAACACAGGCGTGCAAATGACGTGTGCGTGCACGCGCGCGCACACACACACACACATGCACAGGCACAATAAACCTACACTTAATAATAAAAATATATGGAGGCAGAGAGATCACTTGAGGGGAAAAGAAAAAGAGACTGCGGTGAGTCTTCAAACACACAGTAAGCCTCAAAACAGTAGGTGATATGTCAAAAGGTTTAGCATTCTGAATGCTTGTCAGTTTAGGACACAAGCATTTAAATAAAAATAAGTGCGTTGTAGGTTGTTAGTGATAAAGCTGCTCGCTTTAAAGCGGCGATAAAAGAAGAAGAAAAAAAAGATAACCTGAGTTTCATACAATAAATTTTGTTTTTTGGAAAATGTTGCACAGAGCATACAGAGAGACATGATCAGTAACTCATCAACCAGAAAGCAAGGTATGGTTCTGATCATTCTCTGATCCTAAATACACATTATGTGTGTTTTTTCCTTTATCCAGTGTGAACCAGTCTATGTGCATAAAGGAGGCAGCAGGAGAAAGAAGAGTTTTTGAGGGTAACGGTGATAGATTTACACAAGACAGCACCTTTTAAACTTAGCTAAATATTAGGTCTGCTACAGTGACTCCTCAGCAGTAAACAATAGGTGGAAAGATTGTCCATTCATTTACCTGTAACACTATTTAAACTACTAATGAATGTCAGGGTTAAGCAGGTTTTTGGTAGGTTTTTTTGTCTGGCTACAAATTTTAAAAGTCTTTTCAATCATGCAGATTTTTAAGGTTTGTTCATTCTTATTGGTTTTGCTTTGTTTTATTTTAGTCAGAATCATGTTCATAGAGAAGGAAGTGTTCACATACACACAGTAGGGTTAATTTATTTTGTGATAATTTAAGAAATGTTACCAGATTTTAGGGAAAGCACACAAAACTTTAAAAAATCCAGTCAGATTTTGCCACCTCAGCGATGAAGTGGAGCCTGACGTGTGGCTGTATTCGGTTTATTAGTAGAGGAAAAAAGAAGCATTTAGCATAGAGGTAGTCCTGTGCAACATTAACTAACTTTGCAGTTTGTAAATTTATGGAGCATCCAGTAGTTATTTCTCACACATTTCTTTACAGACATTTAAAAACTACTTATTACAAATGGTTAAATACCCATGTCGTAACCATTTCTGAATGCCCCGGTAATCATTTATTTCAAGTAATGTCTCACTGAAGCAAAAGCCAGATGACATTTTACAGGCAGCGAGTGGCTCTGAACCAACATAGTTGGATTATCCATTTTGCAGATCTCAGAGCTGCCTGTCAGAGTTGTAAATGTTACCTTTAGCTTCACACGAGGACCTTGTGAGCCGTCGACTGCTATCATCAAGAGCGTCGTCCCAATATTATTCTGCCTTAGTGCTTTGAGAAACTGCAACAAACAATAACAAAAGTCTTCACAGGGGTCACTGATAAAATTTGGAAAATAGATTTCATCCAATGTGGAAGCAAAGTCATCAAATTACATCTGTTGGTTCAAATTTCTTTAAACTAGATGCTGATTTAGTGGGGTCAAGGAAAAATTACTTTGAGGGTATCTGTTTTATCTTTAATAGCGTAAACCTGCAAAATCAATGTACTTAAATGAACCCGCACGCAGTCTTGTGTTCTGTGTGGAAGAATGGTTAAGGTGTAATTTAATAGAAATCTATACCAGTCTTTCGTGAGCTCCCTCGAAGCTGGCTGCAGCAGCGAGAGATCTGATCTGACCTATCATGTCATGAGATAGAGGAGTGTGTTCAGGTGCATTGAACTGGGAGGGAGTGCAGTTGTCATGTTCCCTAACGTGTAGCAGGATGTATTGCTGGCAGAAGCAGCAGGGGAGATCCAGAGTCTCTCCTGAACACTCACAGCCTCATGAAAGAATGATGGTTGATTACCTGCAGGAGATGAACTACACAGGCCCGCCAGGATAGCACTCTGCAGAGCTGCACGGCTGAAGACGACTGCAGGAAAAGAGGGAAGGAAAAAATCCATCTTTGTTCTGTTAGTTAATTGTGAGTGTTTTCCCCCTTTAGAATGGACCAGTAAATAAGCGCTCACCCAATTTCTGAACTCAGATCAGTCAAATTTCTTGCCTCGTGCGATGGAAAATTAGAGTTAAAGCATGATTTCATATTTTCACATTTCTTTCTTTGAAAGTTTGAGTCCACTTTTTAGCCATATTACCTGTTTATCTTCAACACCTGTCAACACTGTTACCTAACACTGACTTTCTTGGTTTAAAAACACAATCAAGTCATATTTTCCTTCATATATTCGTCTTCAGATTTCACTGTCAGTACCCTATTTTGTGCCACCGCCCGGCTTTTTGGGAGAACAAGTTCCAGATGGCTCGAGGGCCCCGTCAGTTTCCCTCCACCAGCCACTCTGGTTATCGGCAAGTTCACTTCACTTCAAGGAACCACTGACAGCCTTGTTAATTAGCACCTTTTGCCCTTTTTTCCCCCAGACATGGACAACACTAAGACATTCATATGTCCGCTAACTCTTGTCCCCTTCTCCCATCTTTAGCCTATTTCTCAGTTGAATGAGGTTGCGTTAAACCAAACCATCCTGTGTGCAGCAGAAGTCACAAATATAAGAATTTCAAGATAAAAAGTTTTCCTTCCACCACACGCAGCAACACTTGTGCAAAGTCAATTTGTAGCAAACTTGACGTGAACTTTCCATTACCTCCAGATGCTGTAATTACCACAATAGAGGAAAAAATGATAAAGCCACGGCAGCATTTTGCACCACAGCTTTCATTTTAATCCCTTTATTATCAGCAAAAGTGTGAGCATCGAAGCACTGAACATGAGCAGTGACACAAAGTAAAACAGCAGAGTTGAGTTACCATCAGCGCTGCCACCATCTACACGAGGACAAAAAATGAAAATGAAAGCCATAAGACACAGTTCACAGCACAGTGGCATCAGTCCAGGGTCAGGCCCGGGTTCTTGGCCTCTACCCTCAGCGGAACTGAGTTCCTGACCTGTTGGTCATTTGTCCGAAGTGCAGGTTCGGCCCTGGACAGCATGCAGAGGAGGAAAATCAACCCGCAGCTTTGATCTGCAGTTGCTATGGATTGGGAGTAATGAAAGCGCCTCTGCTAAATTACAGTGGAGTTCAAACGACTAATAAATAATCGTGTCCATCAGCTACAGGTGACCGGCACGGATCTAAATCACATCCTGCAATTAAACAGCAAAGGTGATCGTTGGGGGATCAATAGATGTTAATAGATTTGGAAACTGACAAGATAACAGTTTCTTTCACAAGTTTTTTTTTTTTTTTCATGAAAGAATAATTAAAACAGCAATCAGTTTTGTTTCTATAATCTGCTTGTTTAGGTTCTTTTTATTTTAGTAAAATTCCATATATGAGAGTCTTCCAAATATAATCTGGTAGCAGCGGACTGACACAGATCGAGGTCACATTCTGTAATTAAATAGAAGAGATGATTTTTGATGGACAAATCGATTTTCGAAGTTTTGGAGGCTGAAAAATTAAACATTTTTCCAAAATTTTCTTTCAATCAGAGAATAATCAAAATAGCATGCACTCAATTGCATTTTCCATTAGTTTATTAAAACTCTGTTAGAGCCTTCTTGACCACGAGATCCAAATTTATATGAAAGATAACCTCCTGTGTGTTTAAAGTGGTCCGTTAGGAGGCGGGACTAACGGTGTTGATTGATAGCCACTCGGCCTATAGGGCTGGCTGTGCTTCCACCAGAAGGTCACGTCCTGTCTGGCCCCTGTCCACTGCACACTTCCACAACATATCCGGGGTCTCGGCCCTCCAATCCGGTTGACGCACACACACACACTCACACACACACACACACACACACACACACACTCTCCGACACTCGCACACACACTGTACCCCCTCGGCGCCACGCTGCGGTGGTGGTCAGGGCCTTGCGTGCCATCCAGGGTCTGGCGTGAGGGAGAGGGGAGGAAGCAGGAGGGAGCGGGAGATGGGAAAACAGTCTTCGACCAATCACAACCCCGAGTTCTCCTTATGGAAAAGGTTACGGCACCCCTCGTCCCCTCTGCAGTCACTGTAACTGTAATTTTAGGTCATTCTGTCTTTTACATCTATATTACTCAACACACCAGATGTAAAGTATATAACCTGTTAGCTCTGCACCTGGCTGTATATATATTAGGCTTCAAGGGATTCCTAACACCACTCAACCTTGCACACTGTTACTGAAAATTAGTGGCCACTTTTCAAAGATGCTGCATATTGCAAGCTTTGAGTGACTCCTGATAAATTACACGAACTTTTCCGCGCCAGGCAGCTGGTTGTTTCTGACACTACGGTCATTTTATACCCGCTCACAAACATCCAGGGCTCAAACCGTGATGGGAGGCCCAGAAAAACTTCACTGACTTTCAGGCCTCTCGCTCAGGACTTGGACAATGGCTTTATCGCCATCTTTTGGCAACAAAGACAAGTGCAGCAGCATGTGAAGATGTGTGAAGAGGCTTTTCACAAAACCTCACAAAAAGCTTCACAAAACAGAGCAAATAAAAAAGTATAACACAGTATTTTAGAATGTTTTAAATGTTATTAGTTTAGTTTTGATTATGTGGCCACGGTTCTGTACAAAGTGTTGACCAGCAAATGGAAATAAAACGATTAAATCTATCTTCATATGGAGGGTTTAACATGGAATATGTTTAAAGAAGCTTCTCCTGTGCCATCCTCTTTGGTATCGTTAAGCATGCAGTGTTAGTGAAACAGAAATGTTCATGATTAATCGGTTTTACTTTATTTTTCTTTGAATTAATTGAATTATTGTTCATGACTGAAAAGCATAAATTCTCTACCCACAACTAAAAAACTTAACAAAACATCTAAAGCCGCACAGCATCAAATATAATTCAGTAATGATGCGCAAATAATAAAATGCCCTTAAATGTTTTATAAAGTGTCCCGAAATGCTATTTAAATATGGCTAATAAAATAAATGCTTGCAGTGGCCAGCTTCTCAGGGCCACTGTCTTAACAAGTTTTGTCATCTTGTTATCCAGGGTTAGTCTTAAGCGTTCTGCTGCTTCGATGTCTAGTGATTATTTTGATTTCCAGTGTTTCTCTGATCCTGGGGAAGACAAATGAAGTGCGTAACCACAGAGAGACAGACAGCTCACAGAGGGTGAAAAGAGAGTCTGGGAAAACATTCCTTAGACAAGGAAAGGAGAGAAGAAGAAGAAAAAAAAAAAACACACAAAAAAGAACGGAAAGATGTGGTAATACCACTCTTCAATATGTTCGGTCTTGTACGAAATCAAACAAAAACTTTTACAACCCGAGATCAGGATGCACTGACATTAAGTTAAACCAACTGTTAAAAGAATAAAGAAGCGGGACTCGACTAAACCATGTGTTTCTGTGTGACACTTTAATCCTGCTGCTGCTCTGTAAATGCAGGAACTAACAGTGATTGTTGCTGTGCAAATTCAGATGTTTCACATTTTACATTATCACACCCACGTTGACCGAGTGAATCCTAATAAGTACAGAAATTTCAGCTCAGCCTTACAGTGAAATCTCATTAACCCCCCGGTGTTGTTAAAGCAAAACGCACCTCTGTTCATCAATAATGTAAAGCAGATTACAAGGAAGATAGAAGGAGCTTAGAAAGCATTGAGGAAAGTAAAATGTGGGGAATAAGGACAGGGAATAAAAAGCTGTATTTGTATAAGAGGAAAGAGATGCGTTCAGAGTGCTCAGAAGGTCGCTTTAGGAAGCCAGGGTCGCATCTGTGCCAGAGAGGGGTGGAAGGTGTTGACTAGATGCAAACGAGTTGGCCCCATCGAGGAGCGACAGTGGAGCTGATAACCCACTTTCCACCCACCCGGAGAGGAGAGCTCTTTATAAGGGCTTTCGGACGGGGCCCCAGGCACCTGAACATCCCCAAAAATAACCCTCTCTGAGTCCTGAGTGGGCTGATGGGCTGTGGCTCCGTGCCAACATGTTTCGCCCCCTTTACAGCACAAGTCAGCGTAGGAGCTCATGCGCTCTGACTCAAACAAATCTTTTTATTTAATTCTTGATTGTGGATTCACTGCAGTGGTAAAAAAGTAGTCAGAGCCTTTGCCTGAGTATATGTACCAATGCAGCAATGGAAAAACACTCAAGTGAAAGTCCTGCATGAAAAAACCTACTTAAGCAAAAGCAAGCAAAAAGTAGTTAGGGCGCTAAAGTCAAAGTGCTGCTTTAATCCCTCTGACTGATGTATTAACCTATAAGACACCATTAGATCATTAATACCGAAGCTCCTGCATGTTGCTGCTGCTGCAGGTGGAGCTGGTTGGAGATATTTTATAGAAGGTTTTATGTGCAGGGACACCAGATAAATCAGAGAGGTCATGAGATGATTAATGGAAGAGGTTTGATACACAAATCTGCTTTCGGTTTTTGGACTTTTTCTCTAATCTCTGCTTTTTGGTGAGATGTTGGATCAACTGAAATGAAACCATGTGAGAAACTTGGAGGGAAAAATTACAGTTTGGTGGAGTTGTTAACAAGTCATAGACATCTGAAACGTGACCCCGACTGGCTTTTTTTTCGTCAACCCTAAAAGGTTGGAAACTACTTTTTTTTAGTCTTTAACGGTGTGTTGTATTTTAAAGCTTGTTATGTTATCTAGTGTGTGAAATCTTTAAACATGTAAGTAGCTAAAGCTGACAGATAAATGCGATGAAGTAGACGGCGCGATATTTGACTCTGAAATGTAGTGAAGAGGGAATATAACGCAGTATGAAATAGGAATATTTAAGCACAACTAGAGCTTTAAGAAATGCACTCAGTAAGCATCCAGCTCCGATTCATTTTATGTGTTTTAAGGAAATCTGAGGAATCACATCGTCAACTTTCACGGGCCTCCGTGAACCTCATCCCTTTGGCTGTATATTTAACCATCTTCACCATACGTTCATGTGACGGATCCATTTCTTTTCCAGCTTCAGAATACACACAACAATGCCAGCAGCCTCTATTTTCAGGGTTTGCGGTCACAATGACACAAAATAGGGAGAATGTGGGAAGATACCGAGGGTAATAAAAAAGAAAAAGACGTTCAATGCAAGAGGAAAAAAAAAGGCTTTGCATGCTGGCTGTATTTCACTTTCGTGGCGCGCAGGCAAGCAGCGGAAACACTGTCTTGCAGCTTGCTTTAGACGTAATAGTCCCTGCTGAAAAGCCTCCTTCCTTTCTCAGAGGGTGAATCCAGATTTACGGCTTGACAGCAGCAACAGATCATAGCGGAGACGCAGCTCTCGGGCAATGAAAGATGTTCTTTGCATTACAATTGGCAGGTCTTGATTTTAGGCAGCGCTGTTTTCCAGAAAGTATATTTGGATACTCGATCGTTTAAGAAGGCATTAAATTGAAGCAACCGACTATTTATGTCATACATCAGTGGTTCGAAAATATTCTTCAAATTGCAACTGACTTTTTAAATTCCGCAGTAATGTCATTGCTGCATTAAAGTGATCACTGCTGCTGTGCTGATGGATCTTTTTCTTAACGTTCAAGTAATAATCAATGAACTGAAGGTTATTTAGGTATAGAACATGCCATCTGTAGTTTGTTTAGCCAGGTTAGGAGCATGCTCTGGAGGTTTTCATCATCAGAAATCACAGGTTTTAAAGAGACAGAACACAGTGTGAGATACATAAAGTACTAGATCATATCTCAGAGAGTGTTTTTTTCCTATCACAGAGGGTTTGCATCTCAGTCCCATTTCTGAACTTCAGCTTGTCACACTTCATCACACATTTCAGGGATCGGTTTGATCATTTTTGCCAATCTGGTTCCGATTCAACTTACTGTAAATGGCTGGAGGCCAACACAACCTCAACAGACGTTTCTATTTCTAATTAGGACATTTCTGGCCCGAGACAGCCCCAGTGACTACAGTCCTTCCCCTGTGATCAAGCTAATTTTAAGTTGCCTCTAAGCATCTGCGTGGCAGGTTGTTCCAAACATCTTCATGAGCCGCCTGTTTCCAAAACAAAGCCGCAGCACTGTAATTATAATTTGACAATAAACCAAGCTAACCAGCGTTTGACCCGACAACATCTCAGCTCCACCCAGTCTGAGAGGGCAACACTTTAAGAGCCTGACAAAAAAACAACTTTACAAAAAAAAAAAAAAGCACCTTGAAGACATTTCGCTGTAAATGAGTTGTCAGCAGTTTTCTCCTGCAGAGGAACGAGAAACTGCTGAGGCGAGAGCAGCTAATGTCAGTCGTGTCATTCCTCAAGTGGCCTTTTGCCTTGTAAGCGATAGCCTGAGAAAGGGCAGCAATCTTATCATGGAGGGAGAGCGCAGAGGCTGCAGGGATGGCTGCTCGGGAAAGAGTCAAACAGACACAACACACGCAGGAATATCTGCAAACAGATAACTGCTTTGATAATAAATTGAGATTGATGATGTAACTGTGGGAAAAAGCTAAATTTATAAGCAAGGAGGCCATTCTGAATTTAAAAGCTTCATTATCAACGCATCATATATGTTTTTTAAACCATAAGATTGGATCAAAACTTTAGATTTAATGCCTGAAAGAGCGTACTGTTTGTTCTTTGTCATGTTCATTTGATAGAAACTTTTGTTAGATTCACACATTTTTTTGTTAAATTAAATTTAAGTACAGTTCTGGGATTTTCACATTCAACCTTTTTCGGATGTGCACGCTCAATTCTGTAGTTTTTTTGTTGTTTTTCTTTTCCAGCTCCAACCAGATTGTTTTTATACTATTTTTTTTATCCTCTCACCATTGGTTTTAGTTAATTTCTAGGTATTTTTTAATGAAAGTCAGCTTGCTGAGACATGAAAAACGCCAGAGTGTTAGTGTAAGCGGAGACTTTTTCCTTATTAGTGCAAAAGCCATGTTGCTATGGATTCAAATCTAGGAAACAAATGTGGACAGTTGATAAGGATAATACAAATTCTAGGTGTTGCTTTAAAGAAAAAGGCAGCTGCATGTAAAAACTTTGAACGCTGTAATAGCACCTACAAAGAGAGAGCAGTGGCGGTAAATCATACGAGTTGATTGGAAACACAGATTTGTAATGCAGCTATATGTTTCCTTCCAATGAAAACGTTAAATTATTCCAGCTCTAGTCCTGCCAGCTTCTAACCCTACATACGTTTATGTAACTACTGTCCGGCATTTACCTCCCACCGTTATGAGAGCAGCAGTATTCTGATGCTCAGGCTCTTTGTCATATCTCAAGTGGATGCTGTGTCAGTCCTGGGAACCCTAAACCCAGATAAAGCTGCCGTTCCTGATGACTGGAGAGCTGCTGCAGCACTAGAGACTGCCAGGACATCAGATAGACTCAGCTGGGGGGGAGTGAGGGATGCTTTCACAGGCTGGGCCTCAGTATCTCTGCATGAGGACTGACTGATATCTGATACTCTCCTTCTGTGCTGGTCCCACGTAGCTCGAGGACAAATAGTACAAATTCCCTGACTGGATGTTATGCATCACAATTTTTGCCCCATTCTTTTTGTTTGCTTTAAGGCCATCATATGTGTATACTTCATATCTTACCACTTTTATCCACTGAGAGGTTTGTTCCTGGTTATGGACTGTTTACAATTAGATCTTGAGATTTGCGTTTTGATAAAGTCAAGTGTATCTTGTTTTGTTTGTCTGCTTGTCTTTCACAATGACTCTTATTCATTTTTATCCCAAAATTCATTTAATTCTTGCTTGATTTGAACCAAGTTTGCCCTGTAACATTCAGATAACTGTACTCTGATATATCCTAAACACTATAGGCATGTGAAGACGGTAAACACTCTAATATTTAAGCTTCTTTTTAGTTCTTTCCTTATACCATGATTGCTCACATAATTAGCTCTTTTAACAAAAAAAAAATACAGAACATGTTTTACTTTCAGGTATGTATGTGACTGAGTGAATGAGCTTTATCTCATTTTACATCCATTATGCATTTGCAGGTGCCAATATAACAGCATATATCATGAATAATATATAATGTAAAGCCACTTTAAAAGCTATGTGCACTATTTTTAGGCCTTTAAGTGGAAAATTTCCTAGATTACGATCAAATTGAAACGTGTTATATGTGGGTTAAGATGGTGCAAACTCCAAAAATAATTTAGAAATGTATCTACAGTTTAAAACATTACTCAAATTAACGCATAATATTATGATTTTGCATGATTTTCTGCAACTATTTTGATCTGCATGTGTAATTTTGTATTCAATCTGTCATTTTGTGCAAGCTACAGTGTATATATTGCTCTAGTTTTTATATTATTGGTAGTTTTATTCTCTTGTTTTACATTATAAGAGCTTTGTAATTATAAAAGGCAAAAATGCAAATGACAAATTAAAATATTTTCTGGATTTGTTTCAGTGATTACAATGACTATGAATGCATTGTGTTAGACTGCACAGGGGAGTAGCTGGTGTGTGTTTTCATGAATGGTGGTTATCTGGAAGAGTCCTCGGCTGTAAAAATGTGACAGTGCTCTGGTGTGTCCCGTGACAATCTCCATGGTGACTCCGGCCTGTTTGGACCAAATACACGACCCACCCACCACCCTTTTAATTCCATCTTTAGCCGCGTTCACACAGACGACTGGAAGCCACAAGTCTTCCCGGAGGAGCCGCGGGCCCACGAGTGACTGCGGCCATGAATAACTTATGATAGCTTGTACGCATATCATCAGAAAACAGCTCCAACCGTAACCACATCCAGATGGGCCCAGCGACCTGTCTCTGCCTCACTTCCATTGGTGCAGCGCTGCTCTTTCCTCCCGGGCTGCTGTGCATGTGGTCATGTTTTGCACCTTCCAGGCAGCTGAAGAAATGACAGAATTTTCCTTTCTGCCAGATGATTGACTGTTGTATCTTCTGCAGGAAATAAATTACACGATCATTTGAAATGTGGGCCAGAAAAAAAAAAAACGCTCCATTGTGATGCTTCTCAGATGTGAGACAGCCGGTGTGTTAGTGTTGACAGAAAAACTCAGGTTTTATGATATTACTGATGAAAATTAGCTCAGGGATTGGTTTTTTTTTGTTTGTTTCTTTGTTTTTTTAAAGTGGTGATTTACACCTAAATGGAAATTTAGAACAATTTAGAATCAAATCAAGCCGTGATATGACAAATGTTACCTAAAAGACATCATGAAATATTAGTAAAGTGATAACAGATGTCAAAAATTTCAAACACATTAGTTACACACTGACATCAGTCAAAACATCACTTCTTATTAGTAGTAAAATTAACATACTTGAATCTGAATACTGCTATGATACAAGTTTTTTTTTTTCTGTATATAATGCAGTCTTATAAATTGTAATATTACTGATAAAAGTAGATGCATCTATAATTGTATGAAGCAATAATTGACATATAACTCATGGCATAGCTTTGTGTAGGCTTTCAGACTGATTGAGGACTATTTATGACCCAGTGAGATTGTATCTCATAATATATATATAACCCACATAATCTCCGTTTTCCTCTTTCGTATATTGCCATGAATAATATAAGTGACCTACCAAAAGTAGTCGCAAGTAATGAGGTGGAGCACAGCAGTCCTACACACCTTAAACCAGGGGTGGGCAATCCTGGTCCTCGAGAGCCGCAATCCTGCATGTTCTAGATGTTTCCCTCTTCCAACACACCTGATTCAAATGATCAGCTCATCATCAAGCTCTGCAGAAGCCTGATAACGATCCTGATCATTTGAATCAGGTGTGTTGGAACAAGGGAAATATCTAAAACATGCAGGATTGCGGCCCTCGAGGACCAGAGTTCGACACCCGTGCCTTAGACCATGCAGTACAACTGCAGTGCTGGTTTTTCACCTAAAGAGTGCAGCATTGTACCTTTTAGAGAT
This sequence comes from Stegastes partitus, assembly GCF_000690725.1. Lineage (NCBI taxonomy): Eukaryota > Metazoa > Chordata > Actinopteri > Pomacentridae > Stegastes > Stegastes partitus. The sequence goes on from NW_007579238.1 coordinate 27,531, forward strand.
AAAGTTACCAATTTGTTTACATTTTACAAAACTATTGGCTTAAAAAACATGCGATTTAATGGCCAATAACATCAATTTTTTTCCCAATAACGACAACAATTTGGACCACGGATCAGAACCGGTGCCTGACTTTTCATCCAAGAGCACAAACTGGAATCATTGCAGCAGGAAGAAACACTATTTCAACAAAGACGAGGGCCTGACGCAGGAAACACCAGACAGACAGAATCAGACAGCAGCTGCATTGATCATATAATCCTGCCTAATTCAGCTATATTGTTTTCCCTTAAGTAACTAGAGTTTCAAAAACTCTTCAAGATTTCTGCTTTATAAACAGTAAAACGATGAGAAAGCACAAATGTCTGTGTTCCAAAGCATTCATGGACCAGAACCAGTACTGTCTGGTGCCATACAGTGTACACATCTGAACATCACGGACTCTTAACAGTCCCTCCTCATGAAATTAGTGCAGCATAGATGCCTTTTGGCCAAGACCTAACCTCCTACAGCACAAGAAACGCAGCTTTAAGAAGAAAAATGTATATTTTGGGAACTGAAGGCCTCCAAACTAAAGCATCACCTGCCTGCTGCTGCAACTTCACGGCCTTCCAGGAGTGCATGGCGGCGTGGCAGAAAAGGCTGGGAAAGTGTGTTAGACTCCAGGGGGATTACTCTGAAGGGGAAAAGTTGTAGTTTGTATTTGAAATATATCTTTTGTGACACCAGCCTTGAAACTTTTCTGACACACCTCGTACATCCTAAAGTTTGATTATTCCTTTATTTTCTCTTTAGTCAAACAACTGTGTCCAAAGTATGATGTACATTTGCTTTAGTGCTTCCTGTTTTACAAAAAATAAGCTAAATTGTGAGCTGTACCTGTATATATTTATTAGCTATGCATCAATTGATAAACACACAACTGCAAAGGAAGACAGGAAACAGAACATCGTCTTATTCACATGTGTATTTTGTTTTCTGTTCATAATTGGAATAGACACATTTCAAAAACACTTGGATTAAACTGCCAAGAAGAAAACTCAGTTTAGTGGATGATTCTTTAACGTACTCTGCTACAAATGTAGAGTTCAACAGGCGACAATGGGAAAACGTGAAGTTCATCTCTGCAGTCAGTCGAGAAATGTTTTCTTCAACCCACCTTCTCCTTGAATCCGCAAACAAACGAGGCATCATGAAACTCTTTAAATGACAAACACTCCTCATCCATTCCCACACGGCGCCCCTCAGTGTCCTCCTCACATCCTCTTCTTCATCTTGCCCTTCTTTCCGCCGCCTCGTCCAAACCCTGACTTCTTCACCTCTCCCAGCCACTTTCTGTTCTTAGTGCGGAGTTTCTTCAGCCCTCCGCTCTGCAGGAACTGGTGTTTCTGCTGTTTCTTGCGCTGCATCAGGATCTGTTGGTTAGTTTTCAGCTCTGAGCGTATTCTGCGGCCGCCGGGCGTCTCCTGCGGCGCTGCAGGGCGTCGACCGCGACCACGGCCACGACCTGGAAGGCAGGACGCAGAAAGTGAGTATAGGGGATCGACAGTGATACAGGACAGATTTGCGATGGAAACAGCGACTTTAAGTACTGAGAAGTACAAGAAAATAATAATTAAGTAATATGCATCCTGGTGTCTGCACACAGCAGGTCCAAGTCCCCACCGTCTCCGGTTGGGCAGTCCACATACTGGCTGAATGTGGGGAGATGGTAGAGAGCGATGGATGATTAAAGTCTCCTGAGATGCTGATCAGAGACTGAGGGTGTGATGTTAGCAGCTGGGACACTGAACTATGGATGAGCTCACAGGCTGCAGCAGCATCAGCCGAGGAGGGGATGTAAACTGCAACCGCCAGGACGTGCAAAAACTCCCTCGGCAGGTAAAACAGCTGCAAACTAATCACCAGCAGTTCAACATCTTTCGTGCAGCGCTGCTCTTTAACATACCAGCATCACACCATCTCTCATTCACATACATGGCGAGTCCCCAGCCTTCCTCCCTACCACTCTCCCTCCAGCTCCGGTCCGCTCTGACCAGGCGAAATCCGAAAGAAGGTGGGTTTTGTTACCTTGTGGCTACCACTTTGGGCTAAACTAACTAACTACCACACATATGCGTCATTTCATCCCAAATCATCACTTTTTTTTAGAACCATTTCTGCTCGAGTATCCCTGATTTGGCTGAAAATTTCATATAGAAAGTACTTCAATATTCAACACTTTTTAATCGGTCAAAAACTACCCATACCTCACATTTTTTAAAGCGAAATATAAAAAATTCTATGTTTAGTTTTGTATTATTGGGACCTGCAAGTACATAGGTTTCAGAAATGATCACTTTTTGACGTTTTTGTTAACGTGAGCTCAAACGTGGCACACATGACTGCTTTCTTTCTTTTTCCATTTTTCAGCTTACACATCATCAGAAACTACTCGACCTGCAGATTCTGAATCAATGGTACGATGACAAGAACAGTTACAATTTTCAAGGCTTTTATCTTCAATAGTTCCTGAGATATTGTCATAAAAACATAAAACCACAACGTGCAAATAAACAAGCTGAAAGTGTTGAACAGCAATTTAAAGAAAAAAACAACTGTATCACAGAACCTACTTTTGTATATCGATCTAAAATTTGACAGATACCATTTTAAACACCCATAGCTTATGGTAAACAAGTTTTATGCAAATAAAGAGATGCAGAAGGTCCCTGATGACTTGAGATGGAATAACCCATGAGAGTGTTGTCGATGTTCAACGTCGCACCAGAAAGTGAAAAAGTGAATTTCTGCTTAAAATCAGGATAATTAAATATCATATTTTGTGGTTTCCTCAAGTGATTTTACTTGTGCGTTGCCACTTTTCCAGGTTTGACTGTTAAAGCCGAGACTACGGATGCTGTCCTACCTCCTGCTGGTCTCCTCCCTCCTCCTCCTCCTCCTCCCATTTCTCCATCTGAACCAGATCCTCCATCGTCAATCTTGTATTTTTTCTTCCACTCCTCATAGCTGTCATGTCGTTAAGTGATGCAACATCTCAACAATGCAGCTAAACGTTGTCAGAGAAAACAGAAGCAAACAAGCAAACAAAAAGACATCGTTGTTGGAAGGATACAAGTTCTTCCTGTTCTTGTTGTTGCTGATGACCTGACCGCCGTCTGTTCTGATCTTCTTCTTCTGGTCCTCTTTTCCTGACTCTCTCACGAAACGCTTCCTCTTACGGTCCCTTCAAATGACAAAAAAAGACGTTAAGTTATGGTAAGAAATGGCAAAATCAGACACATACAGAGTCAGAAGAGTGAGTGAATGAATTGAAATTCTCACCATTTCATAATTTTTTTGTGCTGGTTAAACCGGTCTCCCTCGTCTCCCATGAGGTCGAGGACAGCCGAGGAGGCCTGCTGTTCGAAAGCAGTGCCCTCCCCACCGAGACTCAACCTAACGACCCGCAGAACAAAACATCATCGGTTAAAACACACAGACTTTCACTTCATATGTAGGATTCAATTATTAGCTTTTTTTTTTTTTTTTAAATATCAACGTTTGATGTCTCACCCTCTCTCAGAGTTGAAGTCTTTGGGCCTGTAAGGGATGTAGTACTCGTCATCTTTGCCCGTTTGCCTGCTTTTCTTGTTCTTTGGACGTTCTTCTCCGTCTTGCTGCGGGCCTCTTCTTTTACCACCCACCACCTCTGAGAACACCCCCTGGTGGACACATTAAGGATTACATGTCAGAAACTGAGACGTGCTCTTTATGAAATGAAGATTTTCTACAATAGTTAACATATAATATCTATCAGACATAGTGCATTTCAAAGCGCTTCACAGATGAATGATACACAAAAATTAGGGCAGATGAAGTATAAAATACAATAACAACAAAAGGGATGGATAAAAAAAAAATACAAAAGAAAATATGAAAGAAAATCTCCACACAATTATCTTAAAAGTCAAAGCTTAAAGATAAAAAATTATTTAAAGAAAAGGTTAAAAGCACTAACACTAAGTGAAAAAAACTTAATAAAATAAATAAAAATACATAGACACCGAATAAAACACAATTACAATATAAAAAATAAGAAAAGAAATTAATAAAATAAACCATGCTTATCCCAAAGACAGACTGAAGCGCTAAGTTTTCAACGTATGTTTAAAGATTTCAACACTTCCAGCTGTTTTCTGGTCCTCAGACAGTCTGCATAACTGCTAAAAGCTGCCTTGCCAAAGGTTTTAATCCCACAATTTGGAACACATAGCTTAGAGTTGTAAAGTAAAAAAGTGATGCTCTGCTTCGACATTCAAGCAAACAATCTTCACAACTGTGCAGTCTTGTTGTTTAAGAATTGAAATTGAAATATAAAATCTGACTTTAAGCAACAGAAACACACTTATTTGCTATCTGGCCAAGAAGTAGCCCAGAAGATCAATCTGTGTCGCTCACCCGCTCTCTGCTCTTTATATGATTAAACATGACATACGATGGTATCTTCCCCTCCTATTTCAAACATGCCACCGTTCACCCTTTTTTAAAGATGCCCTCCTAAGCCCTCGGTTTTTAGTAATTTTAAACCAAAATATATTGTCTCCATTCAGCTGGTTTCCTTTATGAACAACAATCAGATCACTGAAAAGAATCTGCTTTCTGCTCTCTTTACCGTACGGGGACTGCATTGGGCAAAATAAACAATGATTTACTGCTTACTTTACCACCGGACTGCACTGTGTTTAATTCTCCCCCGACTTCAGCTCAGCCATTAATACGGTGGAGGACGATGGTGATGTGGCTCTGGACTGGTTCATCTCCTAACTGTTGCTTAGAGATTCCTCATCTTCTTGCGCTGCTCTTTTCAACGGGGTCCCCCAGGGGTCTATTATGGGTCCCTTCTTTTTCTCTGTACACATGCTACCCCTGTAGCTTATGATGCACTGACACCAATTGTGTGTTCCATTGAAATCTGGTACAAGTGAGGTCTTTTATATTATGTCCTGCTTTGCTGAAATAAAAGACTGGATATCCAAGAATTTCCTGCAGCTGGATGATGAGACCACCAATGCTGGGAACATGAAAAATCTCCTCTCCACTCTGGGTCCCCTCAATCAGGTCATTTCTGCTGTGAACTTCAAAAAAAGCTCATCCAAGCTTTCATTCCTTCCAGATTTGACTATATTAATGCACTTTATTCAGATATCAGCAACCAAAACATCCAAATGCTGCAGTTTATTCAAAATGCTGCCACCAGACTTTAAAGACGCACCAACAGAAGAGACCAAATTATCACAACTGACCTTCAAGAGCTACCTCCAGAATTCATTTTAAGATCTTACTGCTTGTTTTTAAAGTCTTGAACAGCCTTCTATATCAGTGCGCTAACTCCCTGTGAGCCTTATTACTGCCTGGCACTGGTAGCAGGTCCCTGCTGGAGGATATCAACATGTCGACTTTGCCGTTCAGCCCCTCAGCTGTGGACGTCCTCGTCTGGAGATCTCAGGCAGTAAAACCCAGCATCCTCGCTTTAATCACACCTCTATTGTCTGGCTCATTCTTATCTGTGGGTATTAGTCGTAACTATTTATTTTATGTCTCGATATTGTGGGTTTTCAATGTCATTTGCTTTCATTGGGTGTTGCCAGCAGGAAGCAGAGTGCATGCCATGGACATGACACTTTTGTTCCACTGAGGAACTTTCGAGGTGTTTATACAGCGAACTGATTTCTGTTCTGAATATTTTATGAAGTGCAACCTTTTGTATTTTGAAATAAATTTTCAACTGATCAATAAACTGTTAGTTATATTGCACCCAGAGAGTATTCACAGCGATCGTGTCCTCGGTCGAACGTGGTTTTAATGTGGCTCGTTTCCCCATCGTTGACAGCGTTGTCATGGCGACGCTAACTGCTGTGCCTCGTTGCTGTCGAGGTCACGTATTAACGTTACACCAGAGAATTGGCTATCAGCTCCTAAATCGCAGATCCAGAACGTGTGTCATTTTCTCCAGTGTGTAATTTCTACAATTAGTGTAAATGGAAGCTCATGTCGGAGTGAGAAGCAGATATGAACTAACTTTAACAATGAACCGCTGCCCAACCACAAGAGACGTGACATTTGTGGTGAGATCAGGAGGTCAGAGGTCAAACTGACGAAACTGATGCAGGCACATGACGCTATTATTCCAACTTGACTGTCTTAAACTTGAATGTGATTTGCTTAAAAGTGATAAGATGTTGTTTTGTTATTGTCTGTCACTGTAGGCTTGAAAAACAAAATAAATCTGATGCAGCGATTTGAATAACATGTTTAATAACCTCTAGTATATCAAATCAGATTTGTGCCAATGTGATCAAACAAAACTTCCTCATGGCTCAGAAAGAAATCTAAAAGCTGCAGGATGTCTCACACAGCACACTGCCTCTGTGTGGCACTGAAAACATCCAGAACATCAAGCTGCCACTCAAAACTCATTAACCAATGGAAGCCCACTCCTGAAAAACCTGCAGTGCAAAGAAAAAGTCAGGAAGGGGAACTAAAAGCGAAACTAAAAGACCAACAGTGAATGAGAAAGTTTTTGTTTGGAGATGACGTTTTTTTGTTTGCTTGTTTTTTTTTTTTGATTCAATGAGTTTTATTCTTTTTCAAATTTTTGTTTTTGCTTCATATTTAAATAGTGCTTTTTTGACTATATTTGCACAAATCAAAATTGTGATGGAGTGATTTTCAGACACTATGTGAAACTGAGATTTTGTCAGTTGAAGACTTTTGTAAATATCTATTGTTTATGCTAAGCAAAAATTCAAAAACACTGACTTGTTTTAGTGTCCCAATTGTGAGGATTTGCTGCTATTCTTTATCTTATGAGACAATAAACTGAAGACCAAACAAGACATCTATGTGTGAAAACATCTTACTTGGCTTCTGAAAACTGTATTTTTTCTCTATTTTCTGAAACATTTTAAAGAAATTACTTCAGAAAACAAATTAAAATGATCTTCACTTCCTATTTTGAAAGTTGTAGGTTTTATTTATTTTCAATGAATGAACTACGATTAACTAAAAAACCCAGATGTGCAGCGCCCTTGTTGAAATAAAACACAACCTCACCAGAGATTTGGTATCTGTGCTACATCCTCATTGCACCACACAACGGTCTGATTAAGAAAGAGACTTCCATATTTAATACATCTGAGTTGATTACCGTGAGATCGTCCTCCTCCTGGTCTGTGGAGTCGCGGTCATCAGCGTTGGTGGTGATAACAGGCTGATGCAGTCTGCTTTCTGCAGCCACGTCCTCCCTGTGTTTGCTGTATTTGTCCACTAATCGTGTGTCTTTGGAGCGTTTGGCTCGCATCACCTCGCTGGCTGATGTTTTACTGCTAGAGTTGATTTCGAAGATAGTCTGCATGAAGACGAAAGGAGACTTTTAAAATGTTTTATCACAGTTTAACAGGAAAATGAGATGAGATCAGCATCTAACTCACCGCTTTGGATTTGTAGCCCTTGATGGCATCAACTATTTGAAGGCGCTCCAGTTCCATTTTCTCCAAACCAGACCCTGAAACAACATCAATCAGATGCTGTTGTTAACTACTATCTGAGCATCATCACAGCTGTTTATAGCTTCCTCCTAACCTACCGAGCAACGGATGGACAGCCATGCTGGACAGATCCGTGTTTTTGACCCGTCTGATGGACTCCGGCGAGGGGTTCGGTCGGGACTTGAGGTACTGCTTGTAGGCGTTCTCTGAGACCCGATGCAGGTTTTGCAGGTCCAGGGAGTTGTCGTAAGTCGTGATCAGATGAGAACTTTCATCGTCTAAGATGCTCTGAGGGACACGACCGAACACGCCACCTGCATCTGGAGCGATAGAAGACAGTCGCAGCAGAGAGGGAGGATGAACACGGTGATGAATAAAGTTTATTTGCAGATGTGTAGTACGTAACTCCAGACAGGCATTCTGCAAAGCTAACCTTGTGCGTGCTCAGGTGTCGCCAGCTGCAAAGGCCTTCCGAGGAAGAGATGCAGGTCGTAGACAAAAGGCATCTCATCTGGACAGATCATGCTGTAGGCTGTTCCACTGCGACCAGCACGTCCCACACGACCTGATGGGAGAAGACAGGTGATGGTTTAAGTAATTAGAATTTGTCATGTCGGTTTTATCAGAGGGGGAAAAAAAAGGGAAACATTAACTCTGAGCTACTCACCGACTCTGTGCAGGAAGAGTTTGGCTTTGGAGGGGAAGTTGTAGTTGATGACGTTGTCCAGCAGAGGGATGTCTATACCACGAGCAGCAACGTCGGTCACAATCAGCACCATGGCTTTCCGATGCACAAACTTGCCGATGTTGATCTTCCTGGCAGTCTGATCGAGGGCGCTGTAGATGTAGGCGCACTCTAAACCCTCTAAAGTCAGCAGCTGCAGATCGAAACAGAAGACATTAACTTGAAATCAAGGTTCAGGTTTGAAAAAAAATCTTTAATAACTGAATTTAGAATGTGGGAGTAAAATAAAGACAAAGCTGAGTTATTCTGGTGTTGTCATGTTACCTCTTTGAGGTACTCTACGTGGTGTTTGGTGGCAGCAAAGACCACCGTCTGCTCCTGAGGCTTCACCACGTTCCTCAGGAGGTGGAGCAGCAGCGCCGGCTTGTCGTCCATACGAAGGTGGAAGAACGACAGCTGATGGAAGAAACATGTTAAAAGGGTTAGACACACGTTGTAAACAGTTTGTGAATAAAAAAATACGCAATAAGCTTCACTAACAATTGTCTCACACATTTTGCATAAATACAGAGCACCTGAAGGCATCAGCAGGAGAGTCTGACATGTTAGCAAATTTGAAATCAGTTTAAATGCCAGTAAATGCCCCATGGTGAGTTATTTTAACAGAAAAACCTTACATTTCCTTTTTCCAGTCATAAATAACACACATCTCTAAAGTCACTAACACACACACTGCTGCTAGATGTTATTATATTCAGTTCTTATGAAGTGCATCTTAAACATGTCAGTTTGTGTTAGACTGACTTTACTAATCCCCAGAGGGACGTTCAGTTGTTACAGCAGCATGAACATTCAACAAAGGGGGTAAACAAAAGCAAAAAGACAACACAGATTATTAGGGTGAGGTAGAAAATGAGGGTAAAATAAAGCAAAATAAGATTTAAAAAAATATAGATAATATAATATAGAAAGAAAAGTCAACAAAATTTACAAGAATATACAATCATAATGTCAGAATAAGCACATTTTTCTCTCATAAAAACAGAATTATTTTTATTTACCGATTCAGAATGAGCAGCAATTACTGCTGTCTTGTTCATGTATGATAAACCAGGTTACCTTAATTTGGTCACTGAGCTTAGAATCCACATCCAAACGGATCAGCACCGGCTCTGTCAGCCCTGGAAATAAAGTTTATTTACATAGTCAACCAGGAACTTAAACACCAGGATCAAAATCACCATGACAATGGTTAAGAGCAAATGCATTTAGATTCCTTTAGAATTTAAAGGATTCAAAATGAAGATGAGACGCTCAACTTGCACCATGACAGGAGTCCAGGGGCAAGTAGGTAAATAAATAATAATATTCATCAGATGAAATGAATAAACATTTAAAGGTCTGAAACTCTAACTGCAAATTAACTAACAGCCAACAGATAATATTAATCATTTACATTGTAATAAAGCGAAAATTATGAATTAAATCATTTTCAGTGTGCATTAGTAAACAGTCAACTGGCTCCTGATCGGTGGCTTGATTTGTCTTGTGGACCATCAGTTGAGATTCACTGATGTCAAACACGGCCATTTCAAAAACATCCTCAATCATGATAGATGCACACATGCAAAACAGAACCGACATTAAACAGATTTAGTTTTTTTTTTAAAAAAGACTGTTCATCTCACCAGCTCTTGCAAACTCCACCAACAGTTTGGGGAGAGTAGCAGAGAACAGCAGAGTCTGTCTGATGTCGGGAAGCCTCCGGATGATCTCCTGAAGCTGCTCAGCGAAACCCATTTCAAACAATCTGAGCGGAGGGAAAACACGTAGAAGCTCACGCACTTGTACGAGCAAATTCTAGTCGTGAATTGGAAATAGGACACCTTCAAATGCTGTTTCTCACCTGTCAGCCTCATCAAACACCACGTACTCCACGTTGTTTAACTTCAGGTTCATCTCCTTGACGACGTGCATGAGACGACCGGGAGTACCGATGATTCTGAAAAAGAAGAGGTCAGGATTTTAACATAATACAGGACATGGAAGGGAAGAAACGACACTTTTCATGGAGCAACGCAATGAAACACTCACATGTCGGGGTTTTCGTGAAGAGCAGCGAACTGATCTTCCATTCTGGTAAAGAGAAGAGATATTTACACAGATTCTAGAGGTAAAACACAACTCTGATGTCTGAGAATAAGTAGGAACCAATAACAAGACGTGAGGAGTCACTCACCTGTCTCCACCAAGGATCAAGGCGGTCTTGAGGCCAGTGAATTTTCCCAGCTACCATACAAAAAGAGGAAAAATATTTAGTGGCAGCCAAAATCAGAGATTCTTTTCTCCACAAACACAACAGAGTCAACTGACCTCTTTTGTGAACTTCATGGTCTGCAGGGCCAACTCTCTGGTGGGGGTCAGGATGAGGGCCCTGGCTCCTGTCTGAGCTTGAGGGGCCTTAAGCTTCTCAAACATGGGCACCAAGAAGGCAGCCGTCTTTCCGCTGCCCGTCCTGGCCATGGCTACGATATCTTTTCCATCCAAAATCACCGGGATAGTCTGAAGCGGTGAAGAAAAGGATTGAGAATTAACCCACATCAAAGTCACAAATGCTTGATTACAGGATCCTGAAGTGACACTAACTCACCTTTCTCTGGATGGGGGTCGGGACTTTGTAACCCTTCTTCATGACGCCTTTATAAACGGGGTAACTGAGACCTGAAATCACACATCATGTAGTCAAACAATGTCGCCAGTGGGATAACGGTGCATCAGACTTTCTTTCAGCTCACTCTTTCAGCGCTTACCCATGGACTGAAAGCCTCCAGATTTCTTCTTCTTCTTGTTTTGAGCTCTGACCAGCTCCCTGGTGTCCGGCTCCACATCTGACAGGCAGTCGGACGCTGCAGGGAACCGCGGCAGTTTCCTCCCCGGCTGTGAGACAAATTAAAAGAAGCAGAACCACAGCACGTTAACAGCATGATGGGAGTAACGCATAGATCCCTAAAATCTAAGCAGAGCCTTCATCTCAACATATTTGATCAAAACAAACTAATAGAACTTGGTGTAACATCTTACCCTTAATATTTTTTTGTATCTATTAAATTCCTATTTCACAAACACAAAGGATCTTAGTCTTAACAGTTAAGCTTGTTAGGTAACATCAGTCCTATATTTCTACTGGATAGCAATGTCTGTTGTTACAAATGTGCTAA
>NW_007579238.1:41909-45212 GCF_000690725.1 Stegastes partitus
TAATAGATTATCTTCTTGTTGTTGGTACCACTTGGTTGGTAATTTTCTGTTCTGTTTACACTATAACATACTGTATATGATGCATTTTACTGCTGCTTTTGCACTGCTGATTAGATACCAAACTGCATTTTGTTGTCTTAGTACTCTGTGCAAAGGCAATAAAGTTGCAGCTATACTTCAAATAATAATAATAATAATACTCATCATCATCATCATCATTTTTTTCTTGAAGTCAAATTGAAACATTGTTAGATTTTAAGAGATATACAAACACAACATGGTGTATAAGAAGCGGAAAACAATCCTCTCATAAAAATACAGTACTTTCCCATAATTAAAATGCATTTTCTAACCTTTATCCTACTGATTGCCTGATTACCAGTGCTTATAGATATCATAATGCTTCAGTAATAACACAAGATAGCTCCCATTCAACACACAAACCCATGAAAAATTACAGAAGCAATACTCTTTTCATGAACTGTCACTGATTACATCTGATTTTAGAAACATATATTGGACTTGAATTTTTGATGCAATTATTGATATTTTTGTGTATTTCAAGAACTAGAGCAAAAATTAAAATGCAATAAAATCAGGAAAGGAATTGATGAGTCTAAATGTGTCTGTAGGTGTGAATGTGAGTGTGCTTGTTTGTTTGTCTCTCTTTGTGGTAGAGAATGATGGACTGGCCATCTGTTGGCTGGGATAGGCTCCTCTATCAGGATAAGGTGGTGTATAGATGATGGATGGATGGATCAAATCAGGAAAGGAGTATTTTTTAAGAAGAGACTTCAAAGAGAACACCCACTCTGCCCACCTGATTTCCTCGGGCAGATTGTTCCAGAGCCTCGGGTCCCTGAATTCAAACACTCTGTCCCCTTTAGCTTTCAGCTGAGCCCCTCGAACAGACAAATCACCTACATTAGTGAGTTCTTCCACCTCCCTTGACCCCGAGTTAAAATAATTAATTCATTTTAAAGGGATCATAAAGCTGAGATATGCTTAGAAATCTATAAGCTTTGATGAAGAAGCACCTGGTTGCTGATCCGGATGTTCAGATTTCAGATTATTTAGATTCATCTTTAAAAATCTGCCCTAAATATGTTTATTTTTTTAGATTTTGTCAAACTAATTCTGTTAAAAGCAACAGACAGGGTGAAGACACTCCATCTGTTTTTAATCCATTTATTGTACAAATAGAACCAGAGAGGAACGTTTTGTTTATATGATGGTGCTGAAGAGCAGCTGGTTTTTCACTTTTTCATTTGGCTTATTAGAGAAGTGTAGCATCTCCACCCCATTCGCTTTCATTGTGTGCATTTCTACCATTAAAACGCTGGCACAAATGTTTCCTATCACAATGTTCATCATAGTCAGCTCTTAATCTTGGAGTATTTTCAAAATCTTGCCATTAGGAGTTTTCTTTGTATTCGCTGAACCAAATGTAAGTGTGGAAAACAAGAATACATCAAATCATCAGGAAGCCCATACCACAGACAATGAATATTAATTTCAGTGAATTAGCATATTGTCTTTATCAATACCTTCACCTAGATTCATTTTCAATACAAAATCAAAGTACACCATTTCCTTGTCTGTGGTGCACAATGTGACAGGAAGTTTTCTTTTATAACTGCAGCTGATGGCTTCTGTCTCTTGCAACTCTAGTTTACCTCCATCCTGAAAACTCGTATTAAGATCAGTAGGTTACATCCATCCATCATCTATACACCGCTTAATCCTCACTAGGGTTGTGGGGGCTGGAGCCTATCCCAGTCTATCACAGGGCTACACTTAGAGACAGACAACCAAGCACACTCACATTCACACCTACGCACAATTTAGAATCACCAATTAACCTCAACATGTTTTTGAACTGTGTGGGAGGAAGCTGGAGAACCCAGAGAGAACCCACACTGCACGGAGAGAACATGCAAACTCCACGCANGCTGTCAGAATCCGCCTCCGGCTCTCTGCTGGCGGTGTGTCTCTTCTTCTTCGTCAGTTTCTTCTTCCTCTGGGCCATCCTGCCTCCTCAAAGCCTCTTCAACCCGCCGCTGGCAACTTTAGAACACGAAATACGAAATAAAACGACCGTTAAACTAGTTTTTAAAGCAGCTCGTGTCTTCTCAGCACACAACAACACGGCGGGCAGACATGTTGGAAACACGTGTGGACGTTTTTTTCTTCTTCGTCTTCTTCCTCCGTGTTGCTGTCTGACCGGCTGGCAGCTCAACTCTGCCCCCCGCTGCTGCGGAGCCTCAATCACTGTGTTTACAAGTACAGTCGTCTTCAAATGTATTCCTACCCTCCCATTAAAGAAGAAAAAACAGCTGGCACTGAAATAAGTTGAAATTAGCAAAAGTAATAATAAATAAAAACATTGCTTTTGAATTGTGGTTAAACAGAAATATAAAAAACAAACAAACAAACAAACAAGCAAACAAGCATGATGTGACGCCTAAATTAATATTTTGTTGAACAACCCTTTGAGCCAATTACTGCAATCAAGTGTTTTCTGTAACTCTCAATCAGACTTCTGCACCTGTTGACAGCTATTTTAATTTTGGCCACTACTCATTAGCAAAGTGTTCTAATTTGTCCAGGACAGTTTTTTTTTGTTATTTTTTTATTTATTTTTTTTTTTTAATTATTCTTTTTAAACACAATTCAAAAGCAATGTCTTATTTCACGAAATTATAATTTAGCAAATTTTTATTTATTATTACTTTTTTCAGTTTCAAGTTATTTGAGTGACTGTTGTGAATTTTGCCTTTTCTTTAAGGTATGAATATATTTGAGGACAGCTGTTCTCAACTTTCTCTTGGGCTATTAGATTGCAGATTTTTGTCATTTTATATTATTTTGTATGTTGTGTTCTATTATGATCTTTAATTGCTCACAACCTTGTTTCTAAAATAATGATAATATAGTAGAACATATCACAATACAGTAGAATATATCACAACATGTCAAAAGACACGCTCCTCCTATCTGTTGGAGAAAGTGTGGACACCAGCGTGCAAACCACCTTCATATCCCGTAGGACCGCCCACTTATTAGACAATATCGGAAAGATGTTCATGGAGCACTGGCAAGACATTTTTGTAAGAACTGTTTATTTTGGATGTTTACCACAGGAATTGAGAAAAAGGGATCTTTCCATCTATAACTAAGAAATGGTTATTACATGATATTCCCACCATGTCAGCATGGAAGAGATGACAGCATTTATAAATAAATAAATTTTAAAAATTGGGTTTGTAGCATGTTGGGGAAAATGGGTTGAGTACATAAAAA
>NW_007579238.1:47627-73442 GCF_000690725.1 Stegastes partitus
TGAACTGGTGACCTTCTTGCTGCGAGGCAACGATGCTAACCACCGAGCTACCTTGCAGGGACTATCCTTACCTTAATTTGGTCACTGACCTTAGAATCCACAAACAAATCAGCACAGGCTCTGTCAGTCCTGGACATAAAGTTTATTTATATAGTCAACCAGGAACTTAAACACCAGGATCAATATCACCAATACCATGGGACACGAACCAGCATCCCTCTAGCTGCGAGGCAACAGTGCTACCAACTGCACCACCTTGCAGCCCCAGTAGGTTACACATTTCTCAAATACAACTTCAGTTAAGCAGGTTTTATTTTAATCTAGTTTTGCTTTTAACTAATCTTCTTGAAACCCATGAAGAGGTGGCAATGTTCTTTAGGCATATATTTGAAAAGTAAAAGCATCGTCCCAGTGCGTCTTCACTGTGATGACTATTTATTTATATAACTCAGAACTCATAGAGCCATGCAAGACATTCAGTGCATTTCTTTCCGTTGCATAATTTTTCATGATATGACTGCATAGGACATTTTGGCAGGCAAAGCCTACCCATCCATGCAACAACTGTCACACTTATGCTACTGGAATCCTGAAATATGCTACGAGATTTCCCTACAAAGAAAAAAAAAGATTTTACTCCACTGCACAAACACAAGCTTTGGAGATAGAATCCAGCATGCATTACGCACAGTGCTAATTTTAGGATTGTGTCCTTAAACGCCATATATATAAATCCCATATGCACCACGTATTAAGGCCGTGTCCTCACTGCAGCAGCGTCTGTTTGACTCCATTCAGGGCCTGATGCTGCCCTTTGCTCCCTCTCCCTCCCATCTCTGTCTCTCTTCAGCTGTCCTTCACATAAATAAAGATAAAAAAAAAATAAAAAATCTCCCAAAAAACATAATCTTTAAATAGTGCCACAAAGCCGTTTTTTATCATTCCTTACCACGCCATCGCTGATGACATTGCAAAACCGAGCTCGCCCTCCATTCACAAATCTTTCCACGGGAAAGATAATACTGAATATACTTGCTTGAATTAAAATTAATCTTACACAACCGGATGAATCTGTCAGGGGATCAAATATGAGGTCAAATATGACTTTCTTGTTCTCATTTTGGGTTTTGCCTCAGATGGTTTTAAGGGTAAGCAATTTTGACAAAAAATGTGTTCCCTGGACGTCTCCTTGCATGCACTTGCGGCTTTTTCTTCTGTTTTTATTTTTTTGCACATTGATTATTGGATCTCTTTAAATGTCATATGTGGTTTCATTAAAATTCAAGTGCAGCTGCTTCTCAAGAAAACAGCTGCCAAGAACATCAAAAAGCCCACAGAACTCTGAGCATGTTATTCATTAGGAATCAATACGAGCATCTCAGCCATGCTTTTCTGATCTCAAGCATCTTTTGATCTCACGGGAATGCACTTATTTTATTAAAATGCATTAATTAAAGCCAAAACATAAAATTGTGCAAAATAAAATAAAAAACATCCTGGCATGTTTTCTATTGGTCAGTATGTCTTCGGCTTAGAGCACATTTTTTTTTACATTTGCTCATAAACTTCAGTTGTTTATAACCAGCCTCAGTTTAATTTTTTAAATCACCCAGTGGAAATGTGTCCTTTGGATGATAACACTGACACTAATATGGCAGCCAGAACGTGTACTGCGCTGTTTGAAGTCAGTGGGCTGATGTACAGTAAATAAGTCAACACCATGGCAACAGCCCGCAGCTAATGCCATTCATATTCCCTCACACAGCCTGGCTGAGGTGGCCACGAACCAAAATCTGTTCAGGAGGATGAGAGGGCTTCACGGTTTAGTCAGTAGGTGCAGCAAGTCACCTATAGGATCCCCCCCTTTTTTTTTTTTTGGTCCCGGTTGGGTGATTTGAGTGATAAAACCTAACGGGATTAAGATATGAAGCTGGCAGCAGCGGGGACGTTGCGGTGGTTTCAACTTGGCATCTAAATAAACCGGGTGTTGGCATGGATGCGCTCTCAGGTCAGCCTCCAAAGCTCCTGGCACTGTCTTAACTCGCAGTTTCCCACAAGCCCTCCTGATTCACCGCTTCATCCCCAGTTTCCTTTCTGATGATGTTTATTATTCATGAGGCTCTTAATATCCAGGATACTTTAACAAGGAGATGGAGTGGCACGCTTTGATTTTCTTAATAGGAGCTGAATAAAAAAGAACCCACCTCTTAGAAATCCCCTTGGAGGCCTGTGATTTGTTTCACAAAGTACGATGATAAGATTTTGAAATGACAAACCTTATTTTTGATTTGTGTGGACTTAGTGTAGGCTGAGCTAAGCTGCATCGTGACTTGCAGCCGAATATGTGACCTTTAAAAACCCTGTAGTGTAAATTGTGCAGGCTGTAACATGGTTTTAGTTTGTGCGCAGATACACGGGTTCACCAGGCAGTCAGTGACTAAATGGACACTGAATGAATGTCATTAGGGAAACAGATGTCAACATGTCTCAGGTTGGATTTTCATAAAGATGTGTGTGTGTAGCAGATGCTGCCTCTAAGCCTTGGAGATTGAGTGGAATGTTTAAATTAAGAGATTATTGAGCTGATGGTCCGTAAAGCTAAGCTTTTAAATGGGGGTAGCAGTTAAATATTCTCCCATCCTATCTGTGTCGATTCAATTATTTATCAGCCGCTCTTCAAAAAGCTGGCCTTGGGTTCAGTGGACCTTTTAAAAATAGTCCAAACATCCAATTAGCATTGCGACTGATGTACTGTAGCATATCAGGCAGGCGAGTCCCTCCAGCGAGCCTTCAAATGCTGGTTTGATTCGCCATGCCAGACGCTGCACGTCCAAGGGGCAAATTAATCTCAGAAATCTGATAACAGCTCCTCAAAAAAAACTTCTTAAACGGCTGAATGGGAGGAAATATCAGCTTTGGAGATGCATCTCGTGAAATGATTGCATCCCAGTTGCTGAATGCGAGAATCACTGTGAATGCTGAACCTGAGAAAACGCTCGTTCTCGTGTGTGTGTGTGTGTGTGTGTGTGTGTGTGTGTGTGGATGTAGTAATTTTCAAACCAAAATCCTCATCTATTTGGAGACTCACCTGCTTGTGCATAGATTCAAAACTGCATTCTTTCCTTATGTTCCCTGCACATGGTGCCTCCAGACCAACGAGCAGTGTGCATCATGCTGCTGTGAGCAACCTGGTGAGGGAGACACATCTCTGGGCAGTCAGAGACGTGGTCAAAGCCTGGTCTTGGGCAGTGCACTGTGAATGTAATAGTGCCACCCCTAGTGACAGCAGCAGATGGTGAGAAGGCCCTGGGCTTTACCCCGAGGCTCCTGGGCAAAGAGACAGAGCAGCCATGCACAAAATATCTGGCCACTGATTGGACCGTGCCGCGCGAGATGCCACGGGCTGATAAGACGCTGAGAGGAGCAGCACTTACATGCTTGAGAGGACTTATAATTATGCTAACCCGGTGGCTTCTCTGGACCCTCCGTGATAGACTTATGTAGCTTATTAGGTCAGGAAATGGGAAGTCTCGCTAGTGCTCTGGCTGGATTGAATTGAGAAAAGAAAAGGTAAAGATAATTATAATAATAATAGCTTTATTTGTAAAGCATTTTTAAAAGCACAGTGCTTTTTTAAAGAGGGCAAAGAAGGATATTCAGGAAGAACAGAAGGCTGCTTAGTCCAAACATGGTGTAAGATTTTCAAAAT
Organism: Stegastes partitus; assembly: GCF_000690725.1. Classification (NCBI taxonomy): domain Eukaryota; kingdom Metazoa; phylum Chordata; class Actinopteri; family Pomacentridae; genus Stegastes; species Stegastes partitus. The sequence goes on from NW_007579238.1 coordinate 51,337, forward strand.
AAATGAGTACAGAAAGATAATACAATGCCACATCCTGGTAAGGGAATGAACAAGTAAAATAAAATAAAAAATACAGGGTAAAACCATGAATACAAGGCAAAAAAAATGATAGTAACGGTAGTAATAGTAAGTAAGTAAAAATAAATAAGTAAATAAGTAAATAAATTAAGGGGGAAAGAGAATAAAATTAACAATATATACAGTTGTTGTTTTTTTTTTATCAATTAGATGATGAAAAAAGATTATAAAAAAAAGAATACAGCTGTTAACTAGACTAATTTTAGGATTTTTGATCAAAGGATTCTAACATGCAAAAAAAATAAAGAGCATTCTGTGATAGGGTTTGCAAAAATGACCAATCACATGCAAGAAAGACATTTTAATAAATACTGGAAATGCATCAGTTATAGTTCATGTATGGCTTATTATCTAATGCAAATTGCATTTTAATGGACTCCTATGTGACAAATATGGAAACCTAACTATTTGTGTTTCATCTTCAAATGACAGGAGCTGTAGTTTAAAAGGCACATAAAGCAAAAATTCAGAAGTGCTCACATTCCTACGACTGAACCTTCAAGCCTTTTGCTTAGACGTCTCCTTTGCTGTATAAGGAGAATCCGGCTTTGCGCTCCCTTTAGTGTAAAAACTGCAGAGGCACATACATTCGGTCAAACTTTCAATTACTTGATATTCTGGGTGCTAAAAGGCAGTTTCCCTTCACAGCTCCCGCAGTTAATCTTACAGCTAGTGCCAGCATTAAGGCGATAATCATGGCACATGTGACAAATGCACAAAAACTGTCCCTAAAGGGGGGGGGGGGAGCGAGAGAGAGACCCCTGAGAGACCAGCCAGAAGTGGTGGAGCATCAAAGTGCCTGAATCGGCGTCAAACCTCGCCGCTCTTCGTCTACTTTCTGGCTTTTTGTTGTGACTTTGCTGCACATCGCCACCAGGATATGCGTCCATGTTGTGGGGTAATGTGGTCAAACACTACTGGATTACTGCTCATTAACACTGCAGAGAACCCGCTGGGCTGTGGTTAAGACTTAATGACCATTTTCAGTTTCATCTCTTTCACATTTTCAGGGGAGGGTTATGTGCGATGACAGATGCCCAGATTTAAAGCCCACAGAGCAGAATTAACTTTTCATGTATTTCCTCCCCACATCCTTGTTGTTTCTTTTCGGTCGTGGCTTGCACAGCCTCGGGCTCAGTTCTTCTTCTGGTGTCTTAATTGCAATTTCATCAAGAATTTAAAGCCACACAGTCTTCCCTATTCTCGTCACTGTCACTCTTTCGCCACCGCAGGGGACTTCAAGGGTATTTAAAGCAGCTATTGTGTGTCATAAGATAAGTCAGGAGCAGCTCGGGGAAGACTCACTTTCATCATTGTAGTACTGCTGGACCTCCTCTTCCCCCCCCCTCCTCCGAGTCCATCCTTCTCTCACTCTCCCTTTTATGGCTTTATCACTCAAAAGCCCAAGCAGCTCAGCAGAATATAAATGAATACGGGCTGAGAGAAGAAGGAGAAGACAAAAATTGCACGTGCACATCAGCAGCACTGGGACTTTTACAAGAACTGCTCTTTTATACTTCACATCACATCTTGTGTTACGCAAAAAAGACAAATTTCACACTATAGATTCATCACCCCTGACCATGACATGCTGAGTAGTGCATGTCTGAGTGTGTTTGAATATTATTCAGCATTTTGGGAAAATGAAAGGAGCCACTGCTTTTAAGGTTGCATAGAAGGAACATCTTTAAATCAACATCTTTGCAGACACGACCGTCCACATGAGCCTCTTTCTCTCCATGTGCTCCACGCAGATAATACACACTGCTGGCATTTCTTTTTCTCTCGCCCTGTTTTCCTTTCACACACACTCACACAAACAATGAGTCATAAATAAAAAGCACAAAGAGCAGAGACAGCTCGAGCACAGCTGCACGCAGTTAACAAGTGAAAAGCGAGCGCAGAAACTTCACAAAATAGACCAACTGTAGGACGTGATTAGCCATTGTTTGCTTTGTAAATGAGCTCTAATGGCGCAGCTTTACCCACGTCCCCCCTTATAATTAAAGCATATGTGGACCAAATCTGCACTTGCCCCTGTAAATATGTCTTAATATGAATGATAGCAATCACTGGCAGCCATCTATCAGGCCAGACCATATGTTGCTTTTGGGTGGGGAGGGAATGAGGGCTTACCACAAAGCCTGCCTTATCCTCTGGCATTACAGTCTCTAAGAAAGGATTTAGTCTTTAATTCTTGATTAGATAGAATTTTCTCCCCAGTGTGCGAGTGTAGTGATACACCAAGCACAGATAACCTGCCCTATTGGGGGAAAGTGTGCGTGTGTGTGTGTGTGTGTGTTCGTGAGTCTGTTGGCTTTGCTCCCTTTTCCTGAGACACACACACACACACACTGACGGACACACCAATCTGGACCCCTGTGTGCCATCCCATTTAGCGCCTGGGCTTTTAACACATTGTGATAGGGCTATTATTAGAAGCAATGGATTATCAATCAGGAATTAATCCTGATTGATGTGTTTGCCCCAACTGGAAAAGGACCACAGTCGAGGCTTTGCTGTTTGTTTTCATCTGCATGATGAGAGGAGACGGTTCTATCTTTTCTCTTCTTCAGGAGGTGACATGAGAGAGAGGAGAGGATTTTCTTCTTACTTTTATTTTTTTATTTTTTTTGTACTTTTTGTGATCAAACCACTCCTTGTACCACCTTCAGGACGTGAGCAGACCACTGAGGAAGACATTCATTTATTTAGCTCCTTCACTCAATCATCTTCCTCCCTCGCCCTCGCCTCTTTGCCTGACTGGCTGCTGAGCTGACTGACTGCCTGGATGGTTGGCTCGCTCTCTCACTGGACTCTCAGTGGCAGTTCACTCACACAGTGCGCGAGCTTCGCCGAGGCAGGAGTGGAGAGAGACAGTCGGGCTGCTCGGGGCTTGGAAAAGTGGGATCTCTGCTAGATTTCTCTCCCTCTCTGTCTGTTGTGGTGGACTATTAGATGAGAGCAGAGGAAATCTCTGTCCGTCTCTCCTCCAGCACAGACCACTGACCGTCACCTACTGTGCTGCATCCATGACTTTACATACCTGGCTGGTGTATGGGTTTGGATTTATCTTGGTTTGGACACTCTGCTTGGCACACGGTGGGTAAATTATATTTTGGTATTTAAATGTGCATTTTTCTGTGCATAGAGACACATGAACAGGTTGTGTGTGTGCATGCGTGTGGACTAAGCACTAATGATATCAGACCTAATAATCACCATCTTACAACAGCCTTTCTCCGGCAAAGTAATCAATACCATGATGTACAGTCAGAAAAGTTACAGCAGCATATTAACACAACAAAAGCATTATCAGCATTAACTTTAAACATATTAGAGTAAAACAGAATTGAGCTGTAGGTGAACAGACCAGCAGCAGACCAGATGACACCAACATAATGAACGACCATGTTTGATGGTGATTCCAATAAATATGCCTTTGTTCTGCATATAATTGACCTGGGAGTTAAAATCCATGTCCGTGTGGGTAATGTCCAGAGGAGGCAACCTAAATTTCCCTGTAGAGCAATAACCATTGACCTGACTCGGCTCGGCTCTAACCTTTGTGTCAGTGGGTGCCAAGCAAAAAAGAAAACGGGGTGATGCCGTGTGCTGAGATGTCGCTTCGCTTTATTCGAACCTCCGCGTTTTGTCTGAGTCAGATAACCTCTGGTCTGAACCCCAGACACAAAGGTGAAGTAAGCTCCTGATTAATGGTATGTTGTTTACTGATACGGCAACATCCATGAAAGGTAGCCGATGAGGCGGCACATGAGAGCATGTATGTAAATCCGGCTATAAGCAGTGTTCAAAACTAAGGTTATTTCTGCTGAAAATTACTGTGCATCTGGAACAACATGATATGGATAAGACATGATATGGTAATGGGAGAAATATAATCCATGAATAAATAAATGAACGCAATCCAGCATCTGTGATTTAAAACAACACGGCTTGCTGAGCGCACTTTAAAAATGCATTAAATACAATAAATAAACTCAACCAAAAGAATATTAGAGAATTAGATTCAGCTCAAAACCACAATAGCACATCATTTGTGGATTTGAAATTCTTGAATACAGCAATCATGCTGCACTTGTTTGCTTCTATTATGTTTATTAAAAGCTAATTTTGAGCACGCGTTCATATCAGTGCTCGTTGGAAAGGAAAAAAAAATAACTCAGTATAATGAGACAGGAAGGCAATAATCTCCACCAAATTTAATCCGAGTGTTCTTATGGTGATTCTTTAAAAAAAAAAAAAAATCTGTTATGCTTAACTTTTCCTTTTCAACTGTCTTCTTGTTAAACTGTTTCTCAAAAAAAATAAAAAATCAGAAGCATATAATAGTATTATGACTATAACTGGCTCGGTTTAAAAAAAAAAAAAAAAGCTGATGATGATGAAAAGGAATGCAGTGTCTGCATATGCTCCACTCCAATAATTATTAAAACTAGATTTAGGTCACAACAGATTCAGAGTTAATCAACATTTGCAATGCATACTGGGAGAGAACCTGGTGTGCGCTCAATAAATTGCATTGTACCATGGGAGCTGGATGTGTTTCTAATATACCCTCATTACGTTGACAAATGCTCATACCGTGCAGCTTTTCAATGTTTCATGAGTGCTGTGTGTAACATCACAACACATGAATTGGTACATCAGGTTATTTGCCAGATGTAAATGACCATTCCACTGCTTTTTATGTCCATCCCCCCCCTCTAATAACATACTGCAGTATTTATGAGAGCTTTCACTACACGGTGTATCACCAACAGGGGAATATGACACATCCCCTGCAGACTGGCATGTGCTCTGTGTCCCTGCGAGGCTTTACATTGATTCCAGCAGATTTCTAAAGTGATTTTTGTAAGAGCATTTGCCTGGGATTAGTTTGCTCCTGAAAGCTCCATCAGAGCTTTTGGTGGGCTATTTAACAGAGCAGAGGCAGCGAGAGGCTGGCGTCCGCTCTCTGCCCTCGCATTGAGTCCACAGGGCTGCACAGATAAAGAGGGGGGATTGGTTTCAGCCAAAGCTGATCTTCCATCTTCTGTGTGTAGGCTTTTGGAGGTCAGGCAGGTGTGTGAGGGGTTTGAATTCATGGACAATCCCTTTAAGCTCTGGTGGATTTGTTCTGCTGAGGCTTAGCCTTACTTTCTTAAAAGAGTTAGACACTTGAGAGGAGAGACAGTTGCACGCGTAAAGAGGGGAAGTTAAGGTGAAAGCATTCCTTGGAGCGTTTTGTTTCTTTAGAGGTGTACTTTAAAATCCATTGTACTGTGATCCAATCAGCACCAGCTCCTCTTTTAGCTGTACAGGGACCAGACCTGTTTTGGCAGCTGGTCATGTTTACTGAGTCTTTCATTTTTAGGTTGAAGTAAATAGCATACACCAGCTGCATGATGTTTCAGTGCGCTGCAAGTCCTTTTCTTTGCTTTAGCCTCCACCACTTATGGTGTGTTGAGTGGTAGAGACGTGGCTTTGAGATCACAAGCTGCAGCTGGCAGGCAGACAGCTTTGGATGGGGTGTACTACTGCTGAGGGTGAGTCACCCTTAAGAATGGATGAGAAGAGAAGAGAAGAGAAGAGAAGAGAAGAGAAGAGAAGAGAAGAGAAGAGAAGAGAAGAGAAGAGAAGATGCTATATTTCTCTTTAAAAAAAAAACAAGGCAAGATGTTGTCTTCAGTTGAACTGCAGGCTTGCTTTCGTGTGAACTCATTTGCACTGTTTACAGGCTGCATAGCTTCAGGAAGAAGGACAACGAAGCTGCAACTTTAGTCTACTTCTCCAGCCCTCATCAAGATCATTAAAGCTAGAGTCGGCGCAGATGCTTCTGATGTAGATTTGGAGTTGTGGATGCCACTTTGAAGTAAGAGCATCACCATTACCACCAGTGAAGATGGGTCTTATTAGACTGGATATCTTCCACCAGCAACAGTCACATCTGAAAGAGACTAACAACAAGTCTGGTAGTTATATTTTGATAGTTTAGTTTTCAAATCAACACAGCACCAACATTGTAATTAACTGAAATCCAAAAAGATGTGATGCAAAATTGTCTGATGCACAAGTCAAATGTGTCAACTTGAACAAAGGGGAAATGGCCGTGAGAGTTAATGAGCAAATTAGCAGTGCACCGAATGATGGTAGCATGCAAAACATAAAAGTATAAGGTTGTAAACACAGGCATCAATAAAGCAGGGCAGCAGTTTAGAACTGAAGCTGAGTTATGATTAAGTAAATGTTGATTAATGTTGGTAATTGGCAGGCAACAGAATATCACCCACACATCCTTTACTTTTTATTTTTTTAAATGTCTTGTGTTTTTTGGATGAAGACTCATTCTGGCTATTTTTCAAGGCTAGTTTTCTGATTTGATTTCCTCCATGAACTCTTAATCATAATTGTGGTACGTGCAGCTCCAAGTGGTCACCATCGGTTCTGTCTGGATCTCGGCAGACACCAGTTTGTCTCTTCCCATCATGTTAAGCAGCATAACTCACAATAACTAAAACTGATTCTGCTATATGTGTGTTAACTTTTTTCCATGGTCCAAATATAGCAGGGGAGCTGGCGCATTATGTCAAACTACATTTAATTTATTGTTCTTATGCATTCTGTGTTTCTCTTGCAGTCCAGGGGCTGCAGTGCTATGGCTGCAACATCATCCAGGGTCAGAGATACGTGGACGTGGGCTGCTCCAACCCCGAGGTCATCACCTGCACCCACTCACACAAGGGCTTCAAACACCGTTTCTGCATCAAGACAGAGAGCAGTGAGTAAAACCGTTCATGAACTATATTTTATGATTATCTTCCCTTCCCTTTATCCTCTAACTCAGTGAGCTAATGCGCTTGTGTATGATACATTTTGGGAGAATATTTATGGGGCAGCAGATTATTAAATCATGATGAACTCACGGTGACGTGCCACTGGACATTGGCATAATCATTTTTAATCGTACTTTCATGTAAATGTGCTTTGTCCGCTGATGTGAATATTCTATTTCTCCCTGCACAGAGCATGGTTACGTAACTCTGCTTTGGTGTGCTTTGCTGAGTAAATTATAAGTCATTCATTGTTTGATGTTAAGTCAAACAGAGGATGTGGACATCCACGACAGGATGGTGATGGTCAGATGAGTTTATCCACGGAAGCGTGGACGATCCAGCTGTTTCTCTGCTTGACGTCTCCAGAATCTGCACACGTCCAAAGGGCTGATGAGGCACCTTTTCCCATTCGCTCGGAAAAAACAGCAAGCTCAGACGAGAAGTGACGAGCGCCTGTCAGACGCGCTGTGACACGCATTTTGTCAAAATCTTGAAGCAGTGTCTTGGTGGTAATCTGTGGCCAGCCAGCCTGTTAATCTTCATGTGACCCCGTCAGACCCAAATCAAACAGATGCTGATAAAGTTCCATAAGAGTCTTAGAGTTTTTTGGTCCCCTTTGTCCTCAGATGTTTGTAACAAGCCCAGTGTCCTTCTCTTCTCAACAATGTCCTCTTACTCCAACTGATGTAAACACTATCGACTGGGAGAAATGCGAAGTTCTGTTATTGTGTGATATTCAGCTAAGAAGCTTAATTTGCCGAGCAAAAGCACCACAAAACGTTAACGATGCTCAGACTGTAACCACACCTATGACTGTACTAACTTACAAACTTAACAAGTAAGGTGGCAGTTAGGTGCTTCATTTATTTGCCATGATTTTGCAGTATCAAACAAGAAAACAATGTAAAACTGATCATTTAAAAAACACTTATAAAATCCAGCCAATCTTTTCCAGGTTGAAACTTATCTAGACGATCACTCTGTTGTTAATTTGGATTTGTATGAACAACAACCAGTCCTGTGTCTTTTAGGAGGTTAGAACCAACGGAGGTGTTGTTAGCTGCAAATCATCAGCAACATATCATCATAGAAATTCACTGAAAAATGTACCTATTGGCTGTAATAAGTAGAGCAAGGACTTGTATTTATGTAGACCTCACTGATGCTGTTTTATATAAAGTATAACATTCATATGGTGCATCAAGTAGTTAACCCAGTGCTTCTTGGGATTCAAACAAATCACAGTGTCTAATAAACCAAGAGACTTTAACAGCCTAATGTTTGAGGTGCACACTGAATAAATGCAAAGGCCCTGGTTTAATTTAAGACTGTGGCTAAAAAATTAAAGATTACACGACAGCCAGAAGTCAGAGAATCTTAAGTGTGAGTGCAGACCAGACGGGAGATGAAGGTTTGTGTTCGACATGCTGCTGCTAAAATGCTTTTCTTTCTATATATTTTTTAGAACTTAACAGTTACATAAGCGTATTATCAATGCATATGCTTGGCAGTATGGTGATAATGTTTTTATTTATGGTGTTTAAGAGTGTAAAATGTTCTACTTGTCAGAGGATTGGGCTCTCAGCAGTGCTGACATATCCTGTGGAGTGTGTCTTTAACATCTCTAAACGTCTTCCTCATTATACACTTGCTGTATTTGGTGCTTACTTGTGCTTTTTTTTTTTTTTTTTTCCTGCTGAGCCAAACACCAGCTCATCACTCTTATCTGACTGACTGAGTGACTGACTGACCATGTCGGCCCTTCTGTCCCTGCAGCGGCTCTCGGTATCGTCCTGACCAGTGGTTGTGCTACATCCAGACACTGCCAGCAACAAGAGCTGCCAGGGGTGCGAATCCACTGCTGTGACTCAGACCTATGTAACAGCACCCCCTTCTGGCATCCCGGCACACTCCACTACGTCTGTGCACTGTTCAGCCTCCTGCTGCTGAGGATGTGGTTGTGATGGGATCCTGAGAGCAGCAAAACATCAGCGGACTCTTCTCTTAGCTGCTCACGTTTAGGGCCGAATGAGAGTTGTGTGCTGTTACTGGTGAGCACCTTGGAACGGCTTTCGTCACATTGTTAGCTCGGACTCGCAGTGACAGCGATGGTTAAACATAACTGTGAATAAGATTGATCAAAATAAAGACGGAGCAGCTTGCAGTCATCAGTGAATTCATTGTGCACATCCACTCACGTACATATAGCTTAAAGTATGGAATATTACGGAGCATCTGTTGCCATGACAACATCATCTTTGTTAGAGTCATCATCAGTCAGTCCATAAAAAGTTTTCACCTTATATGAGCAAAAACAGAAACACGCTGACTTCAGTTTTATAAAAAATCCACTTGTCCAAGAAGACACACATTCCTTCTGTCTGTTGAGGCGTTCACTATCTTTTTCGAGATCAAATCGTTCGGTGGTACGTTATACTATAAAGTCACGAGCTGTTTACTTTGCAAAATGAAAGATATTTTTTTTAGTTTGCTGTGCAGTCCTTCAGGCAAGGCTTTGGAAAGCACACTGCATGTGGTTCTTCTATGTATGACTGTAAGAAACCTTGTTCAGTGAAAGCATGTAATGTTGTGAGTTATTGTATTAAAATGTTTCATACTTTTCAAAAGAAAACTGGTTTGAACTTTGCTGTTTTTATTATACTAAGACATCATTGCCACAGATTACACTTAATGAGAGCAGTTTAAAATGAAGGAATTCAAATTAAGATGATTGACATGATGAACAGTCGACTGATGGAAGCTGAATGTAAGTGTTTTTGTATACATATGACAAATCAATCAATCAATCAATCAATCAAACTTTATTTAAAAAGCACTTTTCATACCTGGAATGTATCACAAAGTGCTGTACATTACAAAACACAATCAGGAAGTGATCAGGGGATACAAAATAAAATACAAAACCCCACACACCCTCCCAGCCCACATTTAACACAGAATGCCACTCACGCACACTCACACACACACACACACACACACAGACACGCACACACAGGGACACCAAGTCAGGTCTCTACAGGAAGCCACAGAGGACCGAGGAAACGCTATCTTGAATTAAAATGGGGAAACACAGGAGCAAAAACTAAAATGATAAAATCATGAGATATACAAAACTAATAAAATGCTAAAAATAAAAAAACTGTTTAAAACCAAACTATAAAAGAAAGTAAATGAAAAGTATTAAAACATAAAATAGTAACTCTGACACTTAAGTGGAGTAAAATACATAAGATTGAAGGAGTAGACTAAAAGAGAGGCTAAAAGAACGAAACCAAAATCAGCTAAAAGCCAGATTAAAAAGGTAGGTCTTGAGTTTGCCCTTTAAAAATATGAATGTGAAAAATGTGTAAAGCTGACATAAAATAATTACAATAACAACAATTTTACAATATCTTAAATAAAACAGAAGTATAATGGGACGACTTATTATTTACATATAAGGTAAGTTGTTACAACCAGTGGACATTTATGCACTTATATTATTGAAGTCATTTCCACAGTAAGGCTGCAAGGTGGCCCAGTGGTTAGCACCGTCGCCTCGCAGCTAGAAGGTCGCCAGTTAGGACACCTGGGATCTTTCTGCGTGGAGTTTGAATGTTCTCCCTGTGCAGCGTGGGTTCTCTCCAAGTTCTCCAGCTTCCTCCCACACAGTCCAAAAACATCCATCCATCCACTATCTATACACTGCTTAGTCCTCACTAGGGTCACGGGGGGGCTGGAGCCTATCCCAGCCGACTTAGGGTGAAGGCAGGGGTCCAAAAACATGTTGGGGTTAATTGGTGATTCTAAATTGTCCGTAGGTGTGAATGTGAGTGTGCTTGGTTGTCTGTCTCTAAGTGTAGCCCTGTGATAGACTGGTGACCTGTCCAGGGTGTCCCCTGCCTTCACCCTGAGTCAGCTGGGATAGACTCCAGCCTCCCCTAGTGAGGATTAAGCGATGTATAGGTAATGGATGGATATCAAAAATGATCATAAACAAAAAATAAAATCTGTACTCACAAAACAGTGCTGAGGCAGAAAATATGTCCACCACAAGGGTATTTTTTGGTGGAATGGATTCTGTCCAGCTCCAAATGTTTATTAAACAGCTCTCACCGCTGCTTTCCTTATGCTGATTATTCTCTCTGAATTTAAAAAACATTTTTCCACTTAACACATTGACAGATTTCCTACAATCAAGTGTGAAGCCAATCAACCCAAGACAAATGCCATCCAAAAAAACAGAAAGAAAAACTGTGATGTATCTCACTGGAACCCTTTTCCATGCATTATATCTCAACAATAGACACTCTAAGAAGTCATTTAAGGGACCTATTCCATCCAATAAATAAAATATGTGGTTGCAAGATTAAAAATAATTCTAATTTACTGATTTAGACACACTTTCTAAGTTGCACACTTTATTTTGATGGGTTGATTTGACATAATAATGTTGGTAATTGCATCAACTTAAAATCATGTGTAATTTAAACAGTTTTTTTTGTGTGTGTTAATTGATTAATACAAAATTTAGTTGAGGCAACTTAATAAAATTGACTTGATAACTTAATTTTTCTTCACCTTGATTCAGGATTTCAAGTCCACCTCCCTATGTTGCCACATCAGAGGGTTAAGACTGGTAAATACAAACACATTTGCTTGCAGATGAAAAGCTAATTCCCCAAACTCAGTGGAGTTTTCTGGTTGAACAAACAGTAATATGAATAATAATTATTCTAGTAATGATGATTAGAAATTGGATCATTAAAAGTTGTCATAACTCAGAAAGATTGATGCACACTGTGGTGTTAATTTACTTTGTTGAGCCCAAACATGTTTTTTTTCAGTGTACAACAAATGTTCAAATTAATTGAAATACTTATTGTTATTCTTGTAAACCCATTTAAATTATTATTTTGACGTTTTGTGCATGTATGATATTGTTTTATTCAACTATTAAAACATCTATTGAATTTTATGACTTTCTTTTTTTATAAGGACCTCACACAGTAGTTGTTGCCAAGGCAACTAATTTCTAGGCCATACAATCTCCAAGGCGAAATTTCAGAATCAGGTCAAGCAGGTGCAGCTAATTAAATCCTTGAATGTTCAGACTTGCATTTCCTGATTTCACCTAAGTGATGATTTCACATCAGATAATCGGCATCAAGTGGGAGAAATCCTAATTAATTTAATAATCGCCGCAGGGAACTTGCTTTGTCAACAAGCCGGCGCCGTGTGGATGAATACACCTGAGAAGGTGGCTGCTCTGAACCGAGCAGTGCACACTATTGGTGCACAAACCGCAAATCGCCGCATACGAGGCTCTTTGTCCCAGAAGCCCATTGTATAGAGCGGAGGAAACCCTGTGCCGTGAGCAGCCATCTTGGACAGACAGATCATACTTGAGCCAGGATAACCTGCATACCTCCTCTGAATTCTGAACAGCTCCACAACACACAGCTCTAAAGACTTAATTTCTGGTAAGGACAGAAAACGGGGAACACCTGAACACACTCGCACACACGAACACACTGTCTAATAAACGTAGAGTCACTAATATTGGAATTCTGAGACAGCTGGAAGTGCTTAGCTATCCTGTGTTTGCCAGGAGTTAGCTTAGAGGAAAGCTAGCGACGCTAGCTAACAGATGGCTAACGATAGGTTGGTGTCTGTCATTAGGTTCCAGGAATATGAGATAACACACATTAAACAGTCAGAGAATACTACCGCAGGCGACACAAGTCTTAGCCAGCTTGAGTAAACAAGGTAATTTAGCTACGTGACTGCCATTAGCTGATAAACTAGCCTGCTAAAGCTATCGCTAGCTGTCGTTAGTTTGGTGTATGGTGGCTTTTGTGAAATTAAGCCAAATTAATTTTCTTACCTGGATGTGTTAAATAATGGCATTGAATGGATTATTTGTGTGCTGATAGAGGCAGCTGACCTGGGTGTTGTGATTTATGGGGGTTTGTTGTCAAGATGCATCCGTTGATGGCAGCAAGCAGGTAACTAGCTAACGCAAACTTAGCTGTCAAAACAGCCCATTTAGGGCCGCGAGTTTTATCAGAAACGATCATCTAGCTAGCTAACCAAGTCAATGTCGGGTTTTATTTCCCCTTCCGCTTAGTAACGCGACTGGCATTTTGTGATCTAACTAATAACTAAGAAGTAATCAAACCGACGCTGTCATTTTGCCGGTGGTTAAGCTAACGGTAGGCTAGTCACCGTAGTTATGGAACAGGCATGACGTTACAGTGTTAAATTAAAGAGTTAACATTAGACACTCCTGTCGGATTTGTTGTTTGATTTGATCTTCCCCTTTAATACCCGTTTCTTGTTGTGAAATTACTGCAATGTTGTGCTGATCTTTAGTGCCGCGTAGCATAGAAGAGCCAACGCTAATTCCTTAGCTAATGTTTTGTTAGCCTCCTCTTTGCTTTTGCTTTTCCAAACTATACATGTGTGTAATTTAAAACCAGAATTTGGCGATAAAGTAAATCATTGATGCATCGAAATGTTCCAACTCTTTATAGAGCTGATCTTATCAATCATAAAATGCTGCATCATTCTATTTCTTGTGCCAGGTTTGTGTATTTAGCAGGTTTAATCTGACAGTACTACAACTGTATTACTTGTTGTTCTTCTGTGTTGGTTTTGTTTTAATCCTGTAACGGAATCATCATCATTTTTGTGCTGTCATTAATTTGTATGTCATGTCATGTTGCGCTCATGCCTGTTGGTACCAGTGTTGATGTCCCATTTGATTGTTTTTATAGCTTGTGGAGTCACATGATTTAAATAGTAGGCCTGGATATTGTGGTGAGAGTGTGACTATACAGTGTATGTGTCATGATTTCTTAAGATCCCAATTTTGAGTTTCACAGACGTCATCCCTGAGGTACGGCTGTTGAAAGGAGGAAAGGCAGTGCTACTGTTTTTCTGGAGAACGATTCAGTGTGTTGGGGAGTAACTGAGAAGTGCTGAGGCTGCAGTCTGGTCACATGGACTTGACTCGCCTTCTCCTTGATGGATACTCGAGGGGTTTATGCGCTCAAAAGACTGGAAATGGGGTTGAGCATCACAACTGAAACACATTTTGTTTTTTTTGTTCTTGCTGGTGATAACTACTTTAATAGATTAGCGCCCTATCACACTGGGGATAGAGGGGCCACATGAGGGTCATGTGACAAGAGGCAGCCTAGAAAAAGGCCATGAATCGTTAAGTTGGGAGTTTTAATGATGGCAGAGAGCAGCAGTCATGGCCTCTGTTTTATCCTTAAACTAGAATACAAAATCAGTGTGTGGGACAGTGCGATTCCATGCACATCCTTTACTCGTATCACTCAGGATAGTTGATGAAATTGATTCCTAGACAGGAAGAGTGAAATTATTCTAGAGTCCTCCTTAAAATTAGCTCATGTAACACTGCAGCGTAAACAACCTTTTAATAGCGAGTCTACACTTGCCATGATATCAGAGTTGATCACATTTTTTAGCACAGTTAGTCCCTATAGCATGTACTGTTGTGAGTTCATACAGACTGCTCTTAGCTTCAGTTACCTAGCTGTTGTTAGCCAGAGTAATTACCAAATCTCAGGTCATGTTGCAGAGTTTGTGGAGGACTGTGTGTGAGCCAAGTCTTTTCTTGGGCCACGAGCAAAAACACAGTCACAGAATGCCCTGGTAGCCCTCTAAGCTGTTTACACGGCTTCAAATAATGACATTTAGCAGCTCTTGCTCTTTCAGTAAAGTATGTTTTGAGTTGTCTTAGCTTTATTTGTATTACCAAATGCATTTTAACATAATTTAGCGTTTTGCAAAGGTTTGTTATTCTCAGATTTTCAGTGTTTTTTTGTCACCCAGGTTTAGGTGGCACCTTTCATCGGAATACCCCTCAACTAAGTAGCCCTGTAGCTACTCTTAACTTCCTGTCCAGCAAATACATGTCTCTGGAAATCTATATTTCACCCATTTACTTACTTTTCTTATGCTATTGATCCTTTTTCTGTTTATTCACTTGCTCTATTTCCTGTCTTTTCTCTTTAGCTTCCCCTATCACACCCCCGTCCACTTTTCTTGTGGTTGTGTCAGCATTAATCTGTCCAGTCAGACATAGGCGCTGAAATGCAGATGTGGAAGTATGAGCATAACATCAGCACTGGGGCTTTGATTTGCCACAGTGATTTCAGTTCCAAGAAACTGCTGTGACTGCAGCACAGTTTTCACTGAGCTTCAGATTAGCGGAAAAAGCTCTTGTTTAAGGCAGACGGACTGTATTTGCCGTGGACACAGAAACCCATCAGGCTGTTGAATGATTATCCTTTTGATTAAGTCTGAATTATTTATTTCTCTACACCAGCACCTCAATACAAAATTAAGAAGCAGCCTTAATTCAGAAAATAGCCTCGACGCCAGAAGACGGTATTGTACAAAGTGAATTTTATGTTGAAATCGATCATGTGGAAAAACTGCACATTCTCAAAAGCATCTTTACTGATGCCATACCTCACCAGATCATTTATTTATGAGAAGATCTCTGCGAGTTCAAAAAGCTCGCCCCTCCGTTGCTGTGTAGCCCGTGTTTTTGTGTAAAAGCTCGTTTTAGACCAGCAGTGGTGGTAAATCTGAGGAATTTCCCTGCGTGCGTTGTCAGTGTGGCGTGAATTGAATGCGAACAATGAAGCATCACCAGGTACCAGATAGGTGTCAGTGCTATTTTTAGCTTTGAGCCTATGATGCTGGAGGTATTCTTGCGAACATCCCGTGCTATCCAAGCTAGCCAGCATCACTGCTTCTCTGTCAGTATGAGAAGTCACAGAGTGGAGACAGCAGGTTCCTTCTAAAGAGGGGTGGCTCACTGACCGCTGAAAAGCATTCTTCTCTCCTTCATGTTAGAAAAGCTCCGTCACCTCGCTTGGCCTGCCGATGTAAGGCTGTTGTGACTATTAATACTGCGGATGCGTCTCGGGGATTGTCTGAAATGAGGATGCAGCAGGCAAACTTGCACACAGCATATATTAAACAAATATTACCAGTCTTGGAATTATGTTGACTGTAAAACTATAATGTATAGCATAGAAAGTAAGGGGAAAAACAGCCCTGCATATGATCAGGTTGTTGTAAAATTGGACATATGGTGCAGTCAAGATATTTTATTGGCTCCGTTTACAGGTGTTGTTGGTGATTGCCAGTCACTCCTTCCATTTCAGCGACTGTGTCTTGGGCCCCATAAACTATCCACAAAATGCCGTTGATTTTGTTTTTCCTCAGGCCAAGTGAATTTTGGTGCAGAATGTTAAAGGTGACGTGAGTTCATGCTCTTTCATGTTAGTCCTTTTATGTGAAGCCTGCTGACTTAAGCTTCGGAGACAGCCATAGCAATTTGGCACCGCATCACCTGTTAGGTTGTATTATAGGTGGATGGCTGGATACACTCCATGGTTAAATTGAGAAATATTGGCTCGGATATGGAACGCAAATTAAATTTGGACTCCACTAAGAGATGAGTTTTTGTCACTTTTGTTGTAGTAACAAAGTCGAATGAACAGGAGTCATGAAGGAATAATTGCACATTTTTTTTTAACCTAGTAGGTCGTAGTGGGATGCCTATTGGTTGAAAGGATTCAGTGGAATAAATCTGTGCTCATGTTTACGTTTGCTGTAAGTTCTAAGGTTTTAGTGCTCGTGTCAAGTGCCCTGAGATGATGATGGGAATTGTCACTATAAAAATTAAATTTCATTGATTAGGTGAACAGTCAGTTTGACACACAGTGTTAAGGATGCATTTACATTTTATAGACTTCCAGTAGTGTCATTGGTCAATACCCTTTTAAAGTACATGATTATAATTGGTTTCCCATCTTATTTCTTTATTTAGGCATAAATATGAAAGGTGTCTAAAGTGTCAGGCGTTGTGATATCCCCTACAATCAATTAATCAATAGCATGTTTATCACATTTATGTTGGCAAAGATTAATTTTTTTAAATTGTTGTGTACAAAAACTAGCTACTTTCTCATCATGCATTTGGATTGAAGCAACATTTATTTAGCATTTAATCATATAAACAGTTTGTTTTGACATCAGTTATTTTAGGAAATCAGAATGAAACCACTTAATTGCTGACGGCCTTTGCATTTCCAAACAAAGGCTTTTATCAGATTGAGTTGTCTTATTTCATACCTTGTTTTTGTTTTGTTGGAAGCCTCTACTAGTACTGCTGGCTCTGAACATTAGCAGCTCTCTACTGTCTGACACTCAGCTCCTGGTCTGTGTGAATCCAGTAGTTGCTCGATGAAGATGCTAGATTGCTATTAGCGTGAAATAACTAAGTAAACTGGACAGCTGCCAGACAAAAACTCAGAGGGATTTGCACAGCTTCATGCTGATGAATTCCTCAAATTGTGTGGCTCTCACTGGACATCAGCAAACACACCTGTAACTCCGTCTCATTAAATAGTAACAGACTACATGACTGACGTGTACATGGCCATTTATATTGAAGGATGTACAGAACGTGCTGTGTTTTCATTTACAACCACATATGCTTCATTTTTATCCTATTCTGTGTACGTTGCATAAGGTATGAATACACTGATTTGTATACACTCTTAAAATGCTTTATTCTTTTCCTCACTCATAACATTGCCCTTGAAGGTTTTAATGTTTACCTGCTCTCTCTCTTTCAGAGCCACAATGGCCACTGCACCGTACAACTACTCCTACATTTTCAAATACATCATTATTGGTAAGTGAATACTGCAGCTAACCATGATTTTGATTTAGCCATATGTACTATAGATTATAGAAATGAGCTATTGGCCATTTGAATAATTAATCACACAATTACTAAATCACTCTCATTGAGCTGTCAGCTTTTGAATGTAGATTGAGGTTACTGTAGGCATGTGCTAACTGACAAAAAGGAGAATAAAGATGCTGGTTGAATACTTTAGTAGTATCCTTGTTAATGTGAATTGTTGCCACACCACTGCGGTTTTAAATACCCAGCTTCATTATATCATGTTGAAAAGCTGTTAAACCCAGCAGCTGGAACCAGAATGGGCAGACAGCACCCTCTCATGCTGGGCACATAAAGAGAGCCAGTAAAGAGACAGACAGACAGAGGTGTTAAAATCTTTATGGATTTTTTGACGGTCCAGTGGCTCGCTAATGTCGCGGCCGGTAGGCTACATCACTGCAACTAAGTGTTGTTTTAGACATTAAGGTAGGCTCCAGTAGTTTCTGTGGTAAGTTCCTGAGGACGAGGCGCTCGCTGGCTGCACTCTTTCCAACCACACTGCCTCCACTGTCAGTGCATTCCTAAAACACATGGAATGACGTCAACAACTAATGTACAATTACATTTACTGGCAACTTTACGTGGTCATCAATATCAATATGGCTGCACTGAGAGAGAATGCTGAAGAAGACGGGTGTGGAGACTCTCCAGTGAGCATTATCGATAAACTTGTGGGAGCAGATTACAGCTCGTACATGTATTTCCTTGCTTACAGTTCAAGGTCCAAATAACTTTATGGTGTAGAGCCATGTCTTTTTTTTTTTTTTTGTCCTTATGCAGTTTTCTTGGTTTGAAATTATCTTGCCATATTTCTACCCGCTGTGCTTCCTAACATGAGACATCCAAGTAGACACATTGCCGCTTTTGACTCTTTTATCTGTACACATTTATAGACAGGCATAAACACGTACACCCACAGCTCTGAGTTGTTTATACTCATGTCAAACTTAAAACCCACTGCCTCAAAACTTAATGCTCAGCTTGGATCTGAGGAGGCTGAATGAATAAGTCAGAAGAGCAGCCTTGAGAGACATGGGCGGGCTGATTGACTTTATTTCATCATGTTGAACAGTGAAAGAAATGATTGGGAAGTTTTTAAGATCCTGCCTGTTGGATTTGATAATCAAGTTATTGATTTTGTCAATGTTATGTAGCTCTAACACAAATGAATGTATAATTTGCTTAAAGCATTAAGAAGTACTCTGGAGTCACAGATTGCTATAAATACACCAGGGGACATAATAAACACATCAATTAAAGACAAAAAAAGCTCTCTTCTGCTCTGTCTTTCTCTGTCTCTCATAAGTCCACATGAAATTTTCAGTGTTGTTGCTGACTGCTACATCATGCATGGTGGCAACACAGCAGAGTCGAGTAGAGAATTGTTGTTCTTCTGCCGTTTCCTTGGTTAACCTGAGCTTCTCTTCCACAGGGGACATGGGGGTAGGGAAGTCATGTTTGCTTCACCAGTTCACAGAAAAGAAATGTAAGTACTGCCCTGATTTTTGACTCCTTTTCGTCTGCGCCTCAGCGGCGTGTCAGGTTGCCAGGTTGAACCGGAGTGCCGAAATCGCTTTAGATTTCTTTTTTACGCCGGCGGAAGTCGGTGGCATAGAAGTGGAGTGTGAGCTCAACAGTGAGAGTCTCTTCTTCTGTGTATGAGCCAGCTGCAGCCTCCCATTTACCATTCAGCTCAGTTTTGTTTAGCGCTACTATTAACAAGCCAGATGCTGTGTTCCTCATTCACTTGTCCACGATCACATCCTGCCCATGCTCACACACTCGCACACGTACACACTGGGCTGATTTAGAAAAAGGTTTGAAGACATTTGATACTTTCTGGGTGTTTATACTGTCAATTTAGACAATTCAGCAGCTCTAAAGACTGTTATTAATTATTGATGCAACTGCTGCTGCCTTGTATTTGAAACAGAGACAAGAGAAATGAGCTAAAACTGGGAAAAACATTTTAACTTTGTGTCGGCTTAAAAGTTAAGGATGCAGCAGAACAAAAACAGTTTCAGGCAACAGTGGAATTTATTGACATAAAGAATCAAATTGAATTTACTTTATCCTCACTTCCTCTCCCCAGTCATGGCAGACTGCCCTCATACAATTGGCGTGGAGTTTGGTACGAGGATAATCGAGGTGAGCGGGCAGAAGATCAAGCTGCAGATTTGGGACACAGCAGGACAAGAGCGTTTCAGGGCCGTCACCCGCTCCTACTACCGCGGAGCCGCAGGGGCACTTATGGTCTACGACATCACCAGGTACGGGAGGCTTTTCATGTTTTTAATGTATGTGGGAAGTACACAGTAGGTTTCCACTCGACACCAGCACTTTCATCGTGTGTGTGTGTGTGTGTGTGATAGCCATCTAGTGCATTTTCAACAGCGTATAGGCAAGAGGAAGTTAAAGGAAAGCAAAAGCATCTGATAACGCCACAGTCCACCCCAACAGACTCCCTCCTGAACAAATACGAAGAGTTTGTTCTGCAGCTTGTGTGCAACCTTCTTGGCCAAACTTTCAGGGTTATGCCAAACAAATACAGTTCAACATGTGGAATGTCTGTCCAAACAGCACCCAACTCCAACACAGGCCCCCTGGGATAGAAAAACAGTACTTAGCTGGAAAGGCTAACATGAATTGTTAGCTAATGTACAGCTTCTGATGTACAAAAATGAGAGAGGAGTGTTTGTCCTGTCACACATGGTTGCTTTGAATACACAGCTGATCATATCCATGTCCCGTAATTGAAGGGTGTGACTTTAATAACAGTATTTTCTGTTTACATAATATTCCCTGTAGGTTAAGTTTCATAAAGTGAAGCATGGTCTAGTCCTGTTTGGAGAGCACCATGGGTTGGAGTCCATGGGACTGATGTTGGAGTGGGGATGTGTCTTGACCAGACTTCAAAGCAACTAATGCTAGGGAGAATTTATTTATATTTTTGGACCAGGTCCTCGTTCACTTCGATGTTTGGACATGGTGGTCGACATTGGGATCAAAATGTAATATTCATAAAGTGGTACACTTGTTGGAAAATGAAAATTTAGCCGTACAAAACTTAATGCATTTCCCCTATGGTAAGTGACACCAAAGTGGTTCCCGTAGTCTTGAATGCATCCATAGCTCCCACATTCTTTACTGCGCCGTGATCTCCTTTATTATGTTGCAGCTGCTGCCTCTTTTCTGATTCCTCAAAGATGGCAGGATGTTATGTCTTTGCTGGTTGTCATAGTAACCTCTGTCCCTCTGCCGTCATGCAGGAGAAGCACGTACAACCACCTTAGCAGCTGGCTGACTGATGCCAGAAACCTCACCAACCCCAATACTGTGAGTACACAGATGACCACGTTTTCTGTGCGTCATGTGAGCTCTGTGTGGCTTTAAGCTGCATGACCCTCACGTTTAAAGTGTCTGTCCTCATATACACACCTCTATACGTATTGTCGTTTTCCCCGTGTAATCCTTAGTTCTTTCAGTTGGGTCCTTGTCACTTGTGCTGCGTCGCTTCTCCTGTTTCTCCCCCGTCTTGTCCTCCCTTGGATCTTTATGAGCCCACAGAGCTCTGTCCATTTCTTAAATTGGTTTTTCCCGGTAAATATGATTAGTCCGCATTCGTCCTGCTCACTTACAGAGTTCTGTGTTCCATCAGAGGAGTGTGTTCGTCCAACACGGCGCTTCCTTTTCATATTTCTCGCATCAGCTTAGAATTGTTTTGTTGTTGTTGTTAAACCAAAAGAGACTTATTTATATTTAGACACTATGATACACATGTCTGAGTTTTGTCTGGAGCCATGTTTTGCTAATTTTTACTGACAAATAATACCTCAGAGTAAACTCGACTGTGGCCTTGGGGTGACGCAATAGCCCAGTCTTCAGGGTGCTATTGCCATGAGCAGCGAGTCCTTGATTCAAATCCTGACCAGCCAGACCATTTGCTGCACATCACTCCCCTGCACTTCCTACCATATTTCCTATCTCTCTCCTCTGTCTCTATTAATAAAGGCACATGATGAATATGAATGATGTTTAGACTCCACCTTCAGACGACTCACTTTCCATGATAAGAGTCACAACAGAGTTTTTGCCCATCTTACCACATGCCACCCAGCATAACCCTTTAACTTTGTTATTAACTCATAATAAAGGCTTATTAGTGGTCACTGAGGGGGAAAAAAGCATTTACACATTTACAAACATGCTAATATGATAAATGCATTTCTTTCATGGTACAATAGAACAAAACCTGTCCTTACTTTTATCTTAACAAGGCTTTTTCTTGTTGTGGCCAAGTGGTGGCACTGTTGTGCTGTAGTCTGACCAAAGGGTGACATCTGGCTATTTGAAATAGTAATGAACATACTGGGTTTTTTTTTTTCTAA
>NW_007579238.1:73983-96804 GCF_000690725.1 Stegastes partitus
GTTGGTCATCATAAGTTGCTAATACATTGAGCACCACTCGGACAACTTCTGAAATATAACAGGAGGGAAAAAACATACTTGAATAGTTCACAGTGAACATGCAGCAGTTCAACTGGAGTCGCTTTTTTCCAAGAAGGAAGCTCATTACATCAGTACATTACAGGTCTAATTACATCACGGTTGCTAGGGGCTCTGTCTAGTGTGTTCCTCAGTGTATCTCTCAATCAACTCTCCTAACAGACGACTCAGCAGTGTGCTCCAGTCCTCCTACGTTCCCTTCAGCTTTATTAACTCTTGGAGGCTCAGAAAAGCACATTTGCCCCAGAGGCACTCTGCTGTCACGGGAATTGTCTCACGCTGGCTCTTCATGTGTCTGTGTCTTCAGGTGATTATTCTCATAGGAAACAAAGCAGACTTGGAGGCCCAGAGGGACGTCACGTACGAGGAAGCAAAGCAGTTTGCTGAGGAGAACGGTGAGCCAAACGGTGCAAGATGACAAGTCAGGAATATACTTGATGGGAAACTGTCTCACTTCAGATATGAACAAAAACAAAAAAAGACACACAAACTCTGTATCTGCAAAGACTGTTTCTCACTTTCAACAAAACAATACTCACAGGGATCCCAAGGAAATGTCCAAATATTTAGAATAGAAATGAGTTTGACCCTCTGTTCTGTTCACTGTTTATAATAGAGACCCTCACGGTTGATTTGAGGAGACAGAAGTTAGATTACCATCCTGGACTGTTTACATCGTTTAGATAGTGACTTCAAGTAGGAGACTTGGGGAAAGAACTGTGAAGAGATATTAATTGAAAGCGGGGGCGAATGAGGACTCGGTATTTGAAGTATGTGAGCTTGGAACAATGTTTCAGCGACTCCGTCATCGTGTCTGTTTTATGTTGTGCAGGTTTGTTGTTCCTGGAGGCCAGCGCAAAAACGTAAGTCTGCACAACTTCAGCGTTTCAGTGCCTGCAGCGCATAAACTATTCCTCAGCCTGCATTCTTTAACTCTCGTTTGCCTCCTCTCTCACGCCCGTTTTCAGAGGCGAAAACGTCGAGGACGCCTTCCTGGAAGCTGCTAAGAAGATCTACCAGAATATCCAAGATGGCAGCCTGGACCTGAACGCCGCCGAGTCGGGGGTCCAGCATAAGCCCTCGGCCCCTCAGGGCGGCCGGCTAACCAGCGAACCACAGCCCCAGAGGGAAGGCTGCGGCTGCTAATGACCAAGCAAAAGCCCCTTTTGCCCTCCCTTCCTCTCTCCCTTCCTCTGTCTGTCCTGCCCGCCCCCTCCTCAACCAACCCCCTACCATCCATTCCGCCACCTCCGTACGTTCATCCCTCACTGCACCAGGAGCTGCATGAGAGCAGGGCTGCGGAGCGAAGGAACGGGGGGCAAATATCAACTTGGGCCAGACTGAGCTGGGCTGTGTGGACTACATCTCCCCCACCTCCTCCTCTTCCTCCTCCTCTTCCTCTCTGCCTGTCTTGTCTCCCTTCGTTGCCGTCTCACTCCTCCTCTTTAAACTCTGTCGGTGTGTCGTCGTCCCATAACTCTCCTCTCTCGCTCCCCTCCGATCCTCTCGCACCATTCAGTCTAGCTCCCCTCCATCATAGTATCGTAGATGCCACCACTCATTAAACTGGTCACTGACACTTTAGATAGATGTAATGTTCACACGATATGATAAACCGAGACTGTTTTTTTTTTATGTTTGGTTTTTATAGCTATATATGAAATGTAAACACTGCAATTAAGTTTCATCCACCACTGATCAGCTGTGTAAATCGGATCTAAATTCTAATCACGAACTCCCCTTCGCCTCTCCCGCATGGTTTACGATTCCAGCATTATACGGAGACGACGCGGGCGCGAGATCTCGCTCCCGTTTGATTCGTGTGGGAGCAGACAGCGAAGGCAATGAAGTAGCGCATCATGCAGCCGCACAGGTAGAGGCTCTGAACCGCGTGTCCGGGAATGTGAAGCTGAGTGAGCGTTTTTCAGCGAATACCTGCTCGTGGCTTTTTAATTCACTTCTTTTCGCCGCTTGGCACAAAGCAAATTCCTTTGCCAGATGTGGCAATACCGATGTTCTCAGGAGAGACGGAGAGAAAAAAGGGGAGGGAGGGAAAATTTAGAAAAGCAGGAATTACCCACAAATTCCTTTTGGGTAATTCCCCCAGTCTCTCTGCTGGAATATCACAGGAAGGAATACTGGGTGTTTTCCAGCTTATCTGTGTGTGTGTGTGAGTGTGTGTTTGTGTGTTAGGAAGGTGGACGGGCGACTTTCGACTAAGTTAAAAATGACACTTTAACAAAGAAAAACACGTCTTTTCCGTTTTTGATGAAAAGATTCATTTAAATCAGTTTCTTTGCACCAGCTCCCCCCCCCCACCTCCTCCTCACCCACCCACTCACCCACTCACCCTCCCATCCATCATATCAACGGATTCTGTCTTTACCAGCATTTTCTTTGTCATTGTTTGTTGCCTTATTATAATTAATGTTATTACTCTTTAATCATTGTTTTTGCTGCACTTGCTCTTCACACTGCTGTTGGATTCACCTTGATTCAATAAATCAACTCTTTTTTTTTTAGAATAATTCTCGCATTTTACTGGTAAATAACAACAATAGAAGAGGTGGTTCACGTGGCCAGAATATCTCACATGGCCCAGTATCAGCAGCATGGTCCTACACCCGCGTCTTGACTATTAGGGTGTAGAAACAAACACTCCTTTATCTCGATTAAAACGCACTGAAGAGCTGATTTCTTGTTCATTTGGGCAGTTGTTCCTCTGCCATCCCATAATACAACACCAAGCAGCATGCCCCCCCACCCCACACCCCCACCCCCCCGAAAAAACAAGAAAATGGCAAAAATCAAATAGTTTCTCTTTCCTTCAAGTACGATTTCTTTTCTGTACCATAGTGATTCCCTGATTGGACAGCTGTATATATTGCTTCTTAACTACTGGTGATGACCTCGCTACTGTACTTTGGATTTAGAAATTTATTTGGTGGCTCTGCCAAGATCTGTACAGTCGGTGTGCTAGTGGGTTGCCTGTAATTCATGCTTGGGAAATTCTGTAACATAGTTTCTATTAATAAATGTATGTAAAGGACAGACACCCCCCCCGCCACCCAACCACCCCGTCTGCACACTACTGAACCTGCCGATTGTTTGAGGGGAGAGGAAGTGGATTGAGATGATGTGCAAACTAGTATTTATGTCTGCAAACCTCGAATCCTCTCATTTCTGTACGGAGTGGAGGATGGGGCACTTTTATGTTGATATTCTGTTTTTCTTTTTCCCACCCCATCGTCGCTCCTCTTTATGGGAGGGGCCTGCATCGCTG
Source organism: Stegastes partitus (assembly GCF_000690725.1). NCBI lineage: Eukaryota > Metazoa > Chordata > Actinopteri > Pomacentridae > Stegastes > Stegastes partitus. The sequence goes on from NW_007579238.1 coordinate 77,345, forward strand.
TCTTAACTTTTTTGGGGAGTGGGGATTGGTTTGTTATTGTGGGAAGTGGGTGGGCTGGGTCTTCCTTTTTCCTGTGTCCCACCTCTTTTGCAGTCTGAGTGACCACTTCCTGCTTTTGTCTGTCCACAAGTACAAAAAAAAAAAAACGTACATATGTATAAATTTTTAAGGAGCTGTGCTAACATTTAAATGCGTTCTTGCGTGTATATGATTTTAAAATGTTGACATTTTGATTTTAATGACAAAATACTCTAGACAGAAAAAATAAATTATACATAACCTGTTGCTGTGTGTCTTCTTTTTTTTGTGTTTGTAAAGAAGTTGAGAAAATGTTGCTGCGATTAGTTCAAAATCCTGTCATGGCTTTCACATAGTGACAGAACGGTACATGCTGGAAAAAGCACCAGACTCGATTGTATTTCAAGTAGAACAACTGCTTTGTATTTTATTGCAACAAAAATTGCACAAAAAGGCTAGAGGGAGAAACAAAAAGAAACACATTTACACATGAAAGCAAAGTCTACAAAAAAAAAATGGTGAGGATGTTTACACACAGAAGTAGAGTAGTGGTATGGTCGGTACGGGTGGGGAGGAATTCTTTATTTTTAAAAAAGAGCCAACGCTGAAAGTACCATGTTGAAGTCAAGGCAGCTAGCGGTTGACTTTTGTCCTCAGGCATCGCAGTCAGACAGGGCACACGTGATGAGATCGCTACAGCACAAACACTGAGAAGAGATGCAAATGGAAAAAAAAGGAACGTCTGATGTTACAGTGGAATTTAAGGGTTTCTTATAGTCTACAGATAGTCACACTCTATTGACATGTATTTCATCATTTCAGTCCAGTGTTTCCCCCAGGATATATTTTTTCTTGCTGGGGTGGAAAGGCCTCTGAAACAGCGTCTAGACCATGTGACAATAAAAAAAACCTCCATTCTCTCTGGCAAGAGAGGCCTGTCGGACAAACACTGTTTGAGTCTGTTACCCCTCTTAGCGGATCAAACAGCATGCTGCTGCAAGGCCAAGCTGCTACTGATGGCTTTTGTGACTGGCACGTAGAGAAATTTAACTCGTATAAAAAAAAAAAAAAAAGGTCCAGTCTAAGGACAACATAAAACAACAGTTAGATCCACTGAGTTGCAGATCGTGCACCCTGGTCCCTCTCCAGTACAGACTGGAGACAAAGGTTTTTTTGGTTATGCAAGCATTTATATCCAATAAACAGCTATTCTTAACCACTTGGCACAATTCAGCCAAAGCCACACATCTGCACATGTAAAGTGTGAAGACTAAAACAGCTCTGCCAATAGTGTTTAAGGCACTATCTTTTTTTTTTTTTTTACCAAAGTGTGCAGAGAAGCAAAAAAAAGGTGAAGGCTTAGCAGCTCGTTCTGCCTCTTTTGCTTGCTCCCATTATTACTTTATGGCACATGGTTGCAAAATACTGCAGAAAGCATCCATACAAAACAAACACGTTTCATCACTCAGCACACAACCAGCCACTGATGACATGATACAAAGAAATGGAAAGTGTTGGGATGCGCCAGGCAAATGAGTTGGGCTACTAAAAAAACTGTGATTTGAGAAGCTCCCTCAATCTTACAGGCAAAAATGAAAACATAGATCAGTTGCTTATGAGTTAAAAGGCATCCTAGAACAAGATGAGGTTAAGTATTTTGTTTTTGTTCATTGTCGTCCACATCAATGAAAAAAAATCAAACGCACTACGAGTGATGGAAACAAATGTCAGACCGTTTTTTTTTATACTAGTGTCAGTGATAACGGGGGAAAAACAAGCAAAAATACATAAGACATGATCATTTCAAAAATGATTGGTGAAAAGTCATGTTGACGAATTGGCCCCTCGCCTCATATTAAGGCCCAATGACAGTGTTCATTCATAGTTAAGGCTTTTAATGTCGCAAACTCTTTCTGATGGCATCTGCATAAAGTTTCCTTTAAGTCCATCCGTAGTAACCACAGGCTTTAGGTGTTTCAGAGCGTGCTGTAGTGTGAACCTACACTGCTTGTGCTGCTCTCAATGCGGCCTTACCCTCAGCTCTCCGGCATGAGCTCGGCTTCGGCCACAGTTCACGCACATGCTCAGAAAAAAAAGGGTAGTATAACATACAGGTCATCAGTTTTATGTCTCGGTAGTTTAAGATTCTATGGCGCTACCTCTGAACAATGTCACTGATCTCTTTGACAGAGGACAGCAGCTTGCTGAAGTCCTGCTGTGAGTTAGAGCCCCCTGTGGCAGTGGGGCAGATCTGAAGCTCACGCAAGCTGTTCTCGAGCTTGTTGATGGCCTCGCGAAAGGCGAACTTGTTCCTCATCTGCTGGATGGAGTCAACGTAGCTAATGCAGTACTTTGACAGGTTCTTGCCGGCCTCCAGCACAGCGCTGTGGCTACCTGTTTGCTCCGAGTTGCGGAAAATGGCTGCGCGGAGCAGCTCGGTACCATCCAGCACCATCTCACGTGTCACGGCTGAGTTAGGGGTGCGTTCGGAGGCCTGGCGAGTTGCAGTCTTGCGGAGGGAGCATCGGGTTTTCGCCAGAGGGGTGAACGCAGGGGGTGAGCTCTGATCGCTTGGCGAGGTGTGTGAGGAAGACAAGCCTCCTAGGCTCTGGCTGGAAGGAGAGGTGGTCACTGAAGATGAGGATGTGGAGGTCTTTAATGGTTGAGGTTTAGAGATGGAGCCCAGGGGCAGCTTCTTAGAGCCCTCACCGTGGGGTGAGCGGGCTTGGTCACTGGCAGAGTGGTGGGGATCTGAGATGGAAGGAAGGCACTTAGCTTTGATGTCTGAGGTGGTAGATGAGGGGGAGGGGAGTTCTTGAGTGGGGCTGCGGGAGATCTTGCCCGTTTTGGCATTGGTGGGTGGTGGAGGTGGGGCTGGCTTGGGTTTCTGTAACTTTCCTCTTTCCCTGACAGATGAGGAATCTACAGTGTGCTTGTTTCTGCGTGCCCTGCACTCGTCTGCAGCTGCCCCCAAAGCAGGGAACACATTGGGCTTAAGAAGCTCAGCATGGAGAGCGCTGGTCCTGGAGTTCTCCAGCCCTGGAACACCAGGCCTCTTGACCACCTTGGGTGTCAACGCCTGGGGGCTGGAACCAGGACTGGGATCAGTATCTTTGCCTAAGAAGGCAGATGAAACATCGGAGGATGTATTCAGACGTGGTGGGGGGGTCAGGGTGCCCATTCGAGGGGCATTCTCCCCTTTCTGCTCACTGGTCCTCTTTCGTGGCAGAGCAGGCTTGCCCCCGAAGGTGCCTGAGTCAAAGTGGCGCTGGCCCAGATCTCGTGGCAGTGTGACAGATTTCCATTCAGTGCCATCTGAGCCAATGGGCAGGCTAGAGGACCAGAGAAAACGCTTTGAGTTGGAAATGGACTCCTCCTCACTGGGTGGTGTTGTGGCCGCCTTGCCTCCGGGGCCGGGCACTGCGGGAGCTCCCTTCTTTCGGGGGAATAAAGGTCCTGGGTAGTTAGGAGCTCCATTTGTGATACCTCCTGCCCCATTGTTGTTAGTAGACAAGAACTTTGAGTCAAGGCCGTGTGTGTTGTCATTAATGGCCAAAGATGCACCGTTGTTGAAGCTGTCACTGTCTCGAGGATCTGGAGTCACACCCCTCCTGTCAGGGTGGATGTCCATCTCTCTGAAAGAGGAGCTGCGTTTGGGCGGAGCCGGTGCGTTCTTCTTCTTTTTCTTGATGAGGCTGAGAAAACCACTGCCACGTGTCTTGTCCTTGTCTTTGGGTAGTAAGCGTTCGTCCTCATTCAGGTTGCTGTCCAGGAGGGCGCGCTCTTTTCTGGGGAGCATGGGGGACGACACGGCTGCCTCTGGCTCCACTGGGTCTGAGGAAGAGCATGAAAGAACCAGAAAACCATCAGCGATAAAGACAAATAAATGACTATTGAAGCACAATTACAAATCTTTCACAGATGGGAAAAACAACACAACGGAATGAACTGTCTGAGAAAAGTTTAAATTTAAAAAGAGACTAAGTTAACACGTGTTTTCTGAGTCAAAGAAACCTGATTATAGAACAAACAATTCAGGCAGTGCTACAGGTTCAACCAATGAGGTTTTCTGGGTCTAATATCGTGGCCATTTCTTGGTAATCAAGGAGCCATAACTGAACTTTGACTTGGAAATTGTATCTTGTATTGAGGAAAAACATGCAACAGATAAGCTTTATTTCAAAAGAAAATAGAGGAACACAGCATCCATATGAAGTTTATCCAAGCTCTATATGTGCAGTACAGATTTTCAAGTACTTGTATGTGAATTTGAGTACCACATATTGCCCCTGGACCTGCTGTTCATTTCATTTATTCCCTTACGTAGAATAGCTGTGATCGTCTTTTACAACAAGGCTACAAGGCCCAATGTGTAAGTGTATCTCACCTGGACTATCTCCATCCCGGTTGTCCATGTTTTTGCGGAGAGTTCTGGTCTTGGTGGGCAACTCTGGAGCCTGCTGGATGGGGCCTAATGTTGCCTTCTTTCCCTTCTTCCCCAACTCCTTTTCCACCTCTAAAATTATGAATCCAGGAGGGATTTAGCAGTTAACATGAGATTTCCACCGTCAGACAAGATACAAGGCAAGATAAGGTATCAGAAAATATCAAGCAAAAAAAAAAGTCTCTCAAGCTGAAAAGAAAGCAGCACTGACCATCAGAGATGCTGGATTCCTGGAACATGGTCTCGAAGGCTTGGTGTGTTTCTGCAAATGACGGGCGTTCTGAAGGGTTCCACCTCCAACCTGACAAGAAAAAAAAAACTGTTCAGAAAGTCCTTTCAAAATGAGAGTGCACTTAATCATGATCTAAATGGATGTGTTTTGGTACTCACAAGCTGTCATGAGCTCATACACCTTCTCAGGACAGCCCTCTGGTCGGTCCATGCGGTAGTCTTTCTCCAGCAGCTCGTAAACCTGGGACAGGTCGATGCCGGGGTAAGGAGACATGCCGTAGGTGGCGATCTCCCACAGCAGCACACCGAATGCTGGAGATGTAACAGCAAGACAATTAGTTGTGTGTTAAACAAAAATCAACGCAAATAACACATCAAGAACTACAAGTAAACGATTACAGCCTAAGTTTAATCAATCTGGAAAAAATGAGCATTTCACACAGGAACAATGAGAGAAATTGACAGCTTTGTCTGAATGAGGTCAAACTTACCCCAAACATCAGACTTAATAGAGAACTTGTTGTAGGCCAGACTCTCTGGAGCAGTCCACTTGATGGGGAACTTGGCCCCAGCGTGAGCTGTGTATGTGTCTCCAGTCATTAGCCTGCTCAGGCCAAAGTCTGCAACCTTGACCAGGTGGTTCTCACCAACCAGACAGTTACGGGCAGCCAAGTCTCTGCAGGAGGCAAAACAGGGAGGAGAATGAGCGATTAACAGGAACAGATCAGAAACAGAAATGAAAATAGTCCAAAAATGTAGCTAATCTGAACACACTGATACTAGTATGAAAAAGAGAAGGTGAGTATATATGTATTAAAAAAACATCAATAGACTTGTTGCAGCATCCACTGTGGTGCTGGATTTCTACAGATGTTCTGTGCTGTGCAGAGTCACAAGCTGAGTCTTGTCAGGCTTAAAAATTAAAACTCAGTTTGACAAAATGAAAGACATAAATCATCTCATCGCTTCTAAAGGGCCTTGTTAAACATGCCAGAACAAACTAGCTGTGTTACAACATCAACTTGTCTCTGATACCGAGAGGGGAGAGTGAGACAAGGACTGCTAAGGAATGGGGAGAAAAGAGATAACGAGATTTAATGTCAAAGAAGGTATTCTTGCAGCTGTAAGATCCCGAAACTGATGATTGGTATCAAAGCTGTGATACACAAGACTAAAATCAGTTCTAGGTGAGCATTTCCATGAACTTATCCTATTCTCTTCAACTTTCCCCTCACCTGTGTATAAAGTTTTTTTTCTCCAGATACTCCATGGCAGAAGAGATCTGTGTGGCCATGTGTAGCAGCACGACAGCGTTGACCTCCTCTCTGTTGCACTCCCTCAGGTAGTCTAGTAGGTTACCGTGGGTCATGAACTCTGTGATAATGTAGAATGGTGGCTCCCGTGTGCACACACCTGCCAAGTACACAAAATAAATACATCAAATGCTTTGTGCCAGTAAGTGAATTTCATCAGACTATGTGACATAGTGAAAAATGTTGCTGTTTTTGGAATACAAGTGCATTCTTCATCTCAGCTGAAATAAATCCTATAAATTAGATTTATTTATTCATTTATTTCAAATTGACTTACCCAACAGTTGCACTAGGTTGGGATGTTTGATTTCTTTCATGACAGCAGCCTCCTTAAGAAACTCCTCCACCTCCATTGTATCCTCCTGCACGGATATTTGCAAAGAGAGCCATTAGATGGGATGCAGTTTCATCTACACAACACCAGATGGCAGCATTATTCAGCCAATTTAAAGATTTATAGCTTATTATGTGATGTCAGTAGGCACCAAAATGTTTCCACTGGGCTGGATGGATGCTGAGATTCGCCCTTTACTCAGAGAATCATGTGTATAAACGGAGAAGCAGTGGGCATTGCAGAAATAACTTGACCAGTACTGTTTGTTCTTTTTTGGGTCTTCATACCTTTAGTGTCTTGACGGCCACAGTGAGGTTGTACTTCTTCCAAACGCCTTCATACACCTCCCCATACTGGCCTCCTCCCAGTTTGTGCTTCATGGTAATGTCAGTGCGCTCCATCTCCCACTTATCGTAGTTGGGAGAAACTCCATAGATGGTGGGCTTGTTGCGCTTCGGCGCCGGGTAGTGCAGTGTGGTGATGAGGCCGTCAGCCACAGTGGAATGGTGGTGCACCAGCTCGGCCAGTGTGTTGAAACGGCTTTCAGATGAGACGTACAGCTGGTGGAAAAAATGCAAAACATTATGCATTCAAGACGATGTAAGTGAGAGGTCAGCTAGTTCCTGAGGTACATACAAATTTGATGCGTCTAATCTAGATTAATTGTGTAATCTAAACTACTATGTACACATTTTAAAAACAAAAACAGACAAGTTTACAGTCTTTTCATAGGGACTTTTGATTTTGTACTCAGGTTGACTAAAGATGCCTAACTGTTATCAAATGTCGCCCTGACTTTCTAACTACTTGTGTTAAAATGCAATAAAACAGTACCGGTATCTGGAAAGTTAAAGTGGACTTTGTTAGTTCAGTCATAACTACAAAAGTGACGGTAAATAAGTCCTCACAAAACTACACCAAACTATGTTCTTCAGAAAAGAATGATCTTAGCCCTTTCCAAGCTTGCAAGGCATTTGTCAGGAAGCTGGTGGACGGAAGGATATTGGTCAGGGCTCAGTGGACACAGTCTTTTCCATTGTCCAAGTCTTACATAACCCTAAAAATGATTTGCTCCACAATCTGCCTTTTGCATTTCTCTGCTTGTGAACAGGCTCTTTGCGCAAGCTGAAGGCGTGTGGAGAAAAAAGCAAAAAAGAACCTTGACTGTAGGGAAAATACCATTGAAATCTAAAGAGGATTTAATGGTCAGTTGGCTGCTCTCCTGGCTTAAACCATGACCATTTACTAAATTCAGGGGGGAAAAAAGTTTTACTAACACAAAAACTTTTTTTTTTTTTCCAGAGCAATGTTAATCACAGAGTCAGAGTGAAACAAAAGCTGCAGCTTGAGGGAATGCTGAGGTAATCTCAAATTATTGGAGTAGTCTATCATACCAGACTCTTGACTTGTAGCTCAGTGGGAGGATGGAAAACAATATGCGATGGGGAACCAAGTGTGTGTGTGCACTCGTGTGCATGTGTCTGGCTGTCTGTATGTGTGTGTTTGTCCATTTGTTTTTTTGTGTGTGCGCACATACTTGGCTGCATCTGTCTGTGCTAATGCATGTCTTAGCATGGGCGTCAGTGTCTGGCCTGGGCCTCACGTCTGCTGGCCATTATGAGAAGCACAGTGGTGGTTAGAGGAATTCTTGTCATAGCTAGCGTTCCTGAAGCTAGCTCACCTCGCTGCATCACAGACAGGAGGGGTGACACAGCCAAAATGGCAGTGGCTTTTTGCCTGATTTAGCATTTTAGGGGAATCCCACACCAAGAAATTCGGTCATACATCCAGACCAGCGACATGTGACCTACAAGTATCTGTCACGACGGTCAGAATGTGGTGCACTGCATATTATTTATGAAGTCTCAGTATAACTTGTTTCAGATGCCCTGCGCTCGTTACCCAACCTGAACTTCATAACAAGCATTTTTAGGGACAATAAAATAATAAATCGATCATTTCCAGTTTTGGTTTTGTGTCTGAGGTCTGAATGACTAGCTTTGAGAGACATGCAACAACACAGATCTGTTTTTATAGTTATTTTTTTGTGTGACACATTTATGTCTAATCATTCCCCGAGTGCTGCATCGTCTGAAAACAAGCCCCGTGGTTACTGTATCTGACAACCATTTTCACTGTACGTCAATCGGTGCATTCCAGTTATAGCAGATACAGAAATTCAGTTCCCTCGAGGAGATATTAAAAAGTCTTGAATTCCATTTACAGAGGTCTTGAATGACGGTTCTTGCTTTAGACGGCAACATTTGTTCTGACTTTTGTTTTGTGGTTGTGGTCTACTGAGAGTCATTACACATCTTGAAACAAAAAGTAAGATGGGCGCAGCAGTGGATTGTGCAAACACAAGGCCGTTTAATCCTTTTTTGTGGAGCTTCGGTCAGTGCAATTAGACCTGTAGCCCTGCTGCAACTCAGTCAACATAAATAAAAGGCCCCACTGGTTTTTCATCATTCTTTCACCAGTATGACAGCGAAAGGAAAACATATGCTATGTGGTGTTTAAAGTGCCTTTAAAAATGTTTTATTTAAATTGATGAACACTATACACACTCTGGTCAAAGCAGGACACATTTTAAGGGTATTTGTCAATGTGCAATGGATTACTTTTAGTCTACAGGAATTCCACCTTCACCATTACTTGGGTATAAGACACCCATGCATATACATGCATCTTTGTATCCGTTGACACCTACCTTGCCGTCAGTCGCAGTGTTAATCCTGTAATGGTAGACTCTCCCCTCATAACGCAGAGAAATGGACCTCTGGCCGGGGCTGCTCTCACTCTCACGGACCAGAAAGCTTCCGTTGATGCCAGAGCTGAGCAGGTATTCTGCAGCGTTGCGCGACACGGGCCCATGGTACCAGCTGTGTTTCTCCAGGCTGTTGACTGGGGTGATGTAGTTGGAGGGAACCCAACCCTGGCCATTCTTGGTCTGTGCCTCGCACCACTCACCATTGTGGTTGTAACCCAGCACACGCAGCTTCTCACCTAGCCAAAACGGAAGATCAAAACACAAAAATTAGCCAATTGTGGCTGAAGAACCTGGCTGAACACAGACACTAAAGACTACAGCTCATTCCTGTGTCCGCATCTGGGTCTCTTCTGACACGTCCATATTGTTTCCATTAAGAACAGGCTACCACAACATGGACACTGTACAAGAGCTAACAGGAATTCCCTGAATCTAATGTCATGTTTCCTCAAATCAAACAATCAGACATTTGGTAACCTAAACTCAGGAAATGTATCCCTCCTCCAATGAGAATAAAAGGCTCAAATTAGTCAGATCAGTCTTAAGCTATGTATGTATGAACCTTAAACAACATAATTAAATCATAACCGTGGCAACTATGCAAGTACAAGTAAAATACCTACATAATCAATGTTATTTGCCAATATGAATCTAAAGCGAAAATAAACCTTTGCAACAAACCATATTAGAATACACTGGAAAGCTATGTTGTACTGCACATTTTCTTGTTTATTCCGGTGCATATGTTCCCTCCTTCCTTCCTCTGTTTGTCTGTGTGATCCATCTGCAGTATTGTTTTACAGTTGGTTCAGTGGAAAAAAAGGCCCACGTGTGGGACCATTGTCAGGAAGTGAGAGTCAGATGGGAATGAAGACAGAGAGGGAAGGAGACGGGAAGCAAATAAGCAGATTCCCGGTAACAGTGATAACTTTAGGGAGACCTCAGCCATCTTCTGAAGTGTGGTTCATTGTGCAGGTCACTTCCAACTGGAGAACAATCATTTAGATTACATACAGCAATGCTGAAACTAGTCTGAATCATTCAGAACTACAAATTGGAGGATGGTCGGCATTATTTCTTGTAGAAAAAAAAAAATCCTGTGTCCTGCTGACCAGGGGTTTAAGGCACTTATTATGGTCCTGGCTCAGGGCCTGCTCCAGACTTTTGTTGCATGCAATACCTCTTTTCCTAATGTCCACTATTTACACAAACCAAAACTGCCTAAAAACCCCCTTCATCTTTTCCCCCCTCACCTTTGGTAATGCTTAGTGTGTTGTCACCGCTGGCCACGAAATCATAGAGCGCGACAAACAGGTTGGGGTCATTCTCGCTGGGTCCAGCCAACAGGTTCTCTTTGGAGTTCCAGCGGGCTGCTTCTGTCAGACCCTGACCCTCGAAGTCCGGTCTCTGGAGAGCTTCTGGAAAAACAAAAAGAAAATAACCCCGTCAGAATGCATGTATTTAACTCAAACAGGAGCAAAAACATTAACAATGCAGTGCTGAAGAAAGACTGGAAGACCTGTAGGCGTGTGTTTAGTAAGCAACAACCCTGTGAAGTTTCCCCCAAATGGTTTCACACGAGCAAGATGATTCAGCAACAGTGTCAACTCTTGCCTTTCCACGTGTCATTTAAATTCTTCTCCATCCCCTTCAACTGTGCCTTGCCCCTACAAGCAGATCATCAGCTGTGATCCCACCGTGGGATTAGAGCAATAAACCTGATCATGTGACCTGCACTGTCCTTCATGTCTCTACAACTTTTCATTTCCTGGATTATCCCTACTTAGTTTTCATTTTCTTGAATACCTAGACAACTACTCCACATGAGACCATGGGAATCTGTTTCAGCAGGAATCTTCATTGTAACTGAAAAATGGATGCGCTTAATCTCAGGCAAAGTGTTCAAAGTGCTTTAATTTATAGCTATGTTAATTATAGGCAGCGCTTGAATTATAGCAATTGTCGAGCAGTAAAACTGTTGGAAAAATTACAAAATGTGACAAAAGGAAGAAAAAAGGAGAGAAGAAAAAAGTAAATTGTTCTTAAGAGGATGACAGAGGAACACGGAGCGATGTGAAGTTAAAAATTTAACAGCAGTTTGGCCTCAACATGAGCCTGATTGTGTGGTTTCCTCAGCTGTTGTCGCACATGTTTTGGAGGCATCTTACATTTCATCCCCCCAGCTCACACATCTTTTCATCTGACACAACAGGCTGGTGTGGCATTAGGTTTTTTTAAAGCTTCCAGTGAGAAGTTCACAATCAGTAGCAAGATGTGAGGAGAGGATGTTTCAGATTAATTAGTAAGAAAATATGTGTTCAAAATAGCAACACAGTACAAACAAATGAAACCTTTGTGATGTCCCTCCTACTGTCTTGGAGACTGTCCTGGCCAAGATCAGCAGGCAACTGGTTGACAAGATTGTCAGCTCATGTATTGTAGCTCACCTGGGCTTCGCAGGCAATAAAATAACCCAACAGCTGACGTCCGTCCTGTATCATCATGTTTTGGTTTGCACCTTCAGCGCTTCCACAGCACACATCTCCGCATTGCTTGCATTCCTGATAGCGCCTATCTACACCAGTCACAGCTTTTTTTGGTTAACCATAGTTTGTTTTGTGCAGAAATCTTGGAAAATCCTCGTCGTTGCAACTGTAGCGTTTGTGTGTATTAGCAATTTTTTAGAAATGTGGCCAAGTGTTTGATTTGCTTCAACAGAAAACTATGTGATGACCTACAGAGTCTGGGGATTTGGTAACATCAGACAACTTGTGACTGTGTTCATTTAGTAATTTGGCAATTATGCATAACAATTTTGGCCCTGACGCAACTGAACAAACTGCAGACAAAACTAAAGACAGCTAAACACACATGAACATTTTTCAATTAATCAACTAATTTTCAGTAGAAATGGATATATACTATTTCACATACGTTGACATAAATTCTAAATACACATATTTTTAAACCCAAGCAGATCTTTCAACAGAAAGAAGCAGCCTATTCCAACATTAGCAGCTCATTCATCAGTAATAATAGTGTATGGGCAAACTTTAGCTTCCGAGGACAAAGCGAGAGAGATTTATACAACAGGACAATACTACTGCAAGTTGGTGGTATACCCTCAAGGCAAAAAACAATTAAATAAAGCTCATTATGCATTTAATTATAACACCTTTTGGCAATTATAGAGTAAGTTTTACTATCCCATGGCACCACATAAGCACTGACTGGCTGTGATCTTTGTACGTGTTAAGGCCACACAAATTATATGCATAATTAAAAACCAGAGCAACTCTCTGATAACAGTGGAAACTGCAGACGGAATTGATTCCACTCACAGTGCCGACTAAAAATCTGTTCTACTCCACACTTAAAGTCTGACATTGAGTCTCAACTTTTACAAAAGCTATGTAGTCCATAAATAGAGTTAATTAATTATGGAAGATTTATAATTGCAAAGGCTTTTGCTCAGAATAGCTCAGTAACATACAGAGGCAGGTTTTTGCTTAAACATCTCACACTCTAATAAAACCTAACAAAAGATGTCGAGACACTTTTAATTAAGAACATTATATGATGCTTTGCTATGCCATGCTAGCTTAATTTCCCACTCAGCAACATACAAACACAAGCAAGATGGAAAAGTTGTCAAATAATATTGTTATATAAAAATAAGACAAAAATAGCTTTGATAATTTTAGGTCTCCTACCTACTGGTTTATACAACCCCCTAAAAATCTATTGGATTTACATCAATATGCAAGTGTCAGTGTTGTTTTTCTGAAAAGGTAAAATAAGCTTTTCAGCCTACACTGGAAAATACTGAAGAAATACCAAGTCTCCCAGTTGGACGATGTAGCAGACCTGGTCACTGCTTTTACTACATAAGTGGATGTTCAGAGATCAACAGTGTGCCTCTGCAATAAATAGGAGGGATATCATCTGATCTATCATTTGCAGACATAACGCCTGTAGAAAGAGTGTTCAAGTCTATCTTATCTGAACAAGACCATGGTTTAAAACTGGCAATAATCCTCCTCAAGCTGTGCTCTGTGCCACAATTTAATGTATGCTCTATATAAGGATCATTACCTTGACTTGGGGTAAAGGACAATGTGTTCTGCACTCGTAGAGGCACAGCTGGATTTGGTGAAACTCAAAGCACTGAGCTGATTGAAAATAGCTGTGGCAAAGCCAGGACTGAATTGAAGAGTCACATGCACCCACTCTAGATGATTTAAGATGTTGTTAAATACAGAGCTGCAAGCAACTACAGACATGTTCAGTACAAACCAAGTCTTAAGGGTGATTGTGTCCTCTGAATGGACAAGCTTTCCATTCAGACATGGAGAAGATGTGACTTTCAAACTCCTCAAAACAAAAAGTAAACAGAGATTGTAACATAAGGCTCTAAGACTTGTATTACCCTAAGAAAGCTAACAGGCCCAACACCCTGCCACATGACATTGTTGACAAGTTGCAGGCATCAATGTGTTGGAAGGCCTTTTGAAGACTTTCACACAACCTCTTCTCTTAAGCTACAGGCTCAAAAGCCTACTGCGACAATCAGAGCCAAATGTGGTGCTTCTTTTAGGTCACAAAAGTGCTATTTTTCATGATAAAAACATGCCACAATAAATCATGTAGAATGTATTGGTTGGAGTCTCGTATTTAGGGGGGATCCAGCCCTTAAAAGAGTTGCATTTAGGGGCAACAATCCTGACCGACAGACATGAGAAACTCAAAAATTCCAAACTATTCCTTTGGTCCTTTTAATTTTTGTCTGCAGTAGAAAACTTTTAGAGCATGGCAAGCTATTCTTACCTACCAAGCTCCACTTTAAACTTAAAAACATTAGATTTTTCACAACATAGAGAACTCAGATGATGTAAAATCTGACAAAGTTTGAGGAAAGTTAGCACTGGTTTACATCGTGTTGGTACTTGGAATATTATACCCACACAGAGTTTTGAATAAAAGGCCATAAAAAAAGCTGCCAAATATTTCCATTTCAGTTTATTCCTTGGTTATGAAAACTGCAGCTAACGATTATTTCCATACTTGATTAACCAGTTTATGTTCTCTATCCATTTATTAGTTGTCTTGTTTATAAAATGTCCAAAAAAAAAAGTGAAAAATGTCCATCAAAACCCAAGATGATGTCCTCAAATGTCTTGTTATGACCACAATGCAAATATATTCAGTTTATTGTCCTAGGACAGCATAGAAACAAGAAAATATTTAATTTTAGGAAGTTGATAAGGCTTTTCTTCTTTAAAAAATTGCTCAAAATGATAAACCGATATCAAAATAGTTGGCGATTAGTTTATTGATTGACAAATAATCATCGCAACATTCTCAACAAATATCGCAGCGAGACAGAAAAGGAGCGCTGGCAAGAAAGATTCAGACCTTAAAGTGAGCAAGACATACTATCCTGCTAAGAGTCAGGCCTGGTCATAAAGTGTGTGGGCAGCGCGTTTGAGCAGTCCATGCCACACATGTCCACTTTACGGGCCACAAATACCACAGCTCTTTGTGAGAGGGTCACAGCACACCGACACATGGGCCAAGAAAACACACACTCACAGAGAGGAAAAGAAAAGTCATAAGAAAGCTCGGGAGGTAAATAAGAAAGGAACATAAAAAGGAACGAAAGAGGCCTTTTATCAGGCTGCAGCTCTCCAGGGTCACGGAGTGGGAGAAATTACAGCATGTCTTGGCTGCATTACTGAGATGACAGTCAAAATGATTAAATATGTGTGGAACTTGTAAAGAAATGCACAGTTATGACTGCACCGCTATGAGCAATGAGAATTCACAGAGGGCCACACACACAGATGCCAGACAGAAATTATCTTCAAAAACTGGATTACTTAAAGAAAATGAATCATCACGTCTGCTTCCACGTGGTCCTGGTGATTCCAGTCATCTTAAACGAGCCAATTTACACCTTTAACTAAAGGCAATAAGGACCTGGCACACTAGCAACCAGGAGTGGTCATGGTCCACAATCGTGAATCTATATTGAAGTGTGGTCCATCTCGGTGAAGTCAGCCTTGGTCGGTATCCACATATTTGTGAGAAAACCTCAAGTTGACATATTTTTCTTGCGTCAACTGTCATTATTTGAGTAGGTGGCAGAGAATATACCTGATATCGGTCTATAGATCTATATTATGAGGGGGTGTGCAGACCAGGGAACAATGGAGGTGAGCAGGGAACAGATGAAACTGGGAAAAATCTGGCTTCTAAACACTAAATAAGGCATCATTTAGACTACAAGCTGTCAAAAACTCAATTTTCTTGCTGTTATGTTCCTCCAATGTATCAAACAGTTTTCTACCAGGAGCAAACAGGGCCTCCCAGTTAGTGTAATTTCGGTTGGAACATCTCAGCATGACATTTGCTGTGCCTTGTACCATATGGTCTAAAAATTAGAGACTCTTTATCACTGTCATCCACTTCAATAGGGGAGAACTATTAACTCTATTAGATCATTTGGTTGCGCAATGTTTGGCAGAAAGAAGCCTTAACTGAGTCTTCCATTACTAATCAATTAACTATGTTGATTATGTAAAGACTCGATGTGCCCTGGATTTCTTCAAATTTGCCCTCGTGTTTCATACATCACTCGCAAAATCAACTGCGCATGACGTCTGAAAGAAGTAATGCAAATATATTTATATATAATCTACATTATCTTCTAAATGTATTGTGGGTACAGTGAAAACTATTCAAGCAGCGAAACACAGAGAAGGGAAAAGCAGAGTGCAGGCTGAGATTAGATCCCCTCTCTTCATAAACAAGAGTTAAGTGGGACATGGCCAGGAGTCAGATTTCCTTGTATTCTCTTCTCCGTCTCTTTTTCCACTTTTTTCCTCTGCAGCTAGCCAGTGTGTCTGGCCTCCCTCACCCTCCCCTGTGCTCGCTCTCCGCTTTCCCCTCCCCATTCTTCAGTTTCCACAGCTCAGAAATCATTGTTGAGACTTTACACGGTGATACTTCATCTTTTATCCGTCTCCCTGTGCTTGTTAGCCCCTACATTTCCCCCCCTATTTCTGACATTATTCCTTTGCGTCTCCAAAGCAAACTGTAAAATAGAGGCCCAGTCAAAGAGACACAAAAACACAACAGCCGTTACTAAATATCCTTACCTTCCAAGTAACAGCTGGAGGAGGACGAGAGGCCTTTCTTAGATTTACACCCCACCAATTTCAGGCATATCTCCAACATTTTCATTTGCTTTCCTTCCCTTCCCGCTGAAAATTTTGTTGGTTGTTCAAATCAAGACGTCCTTCGAACGTTTACCGTCTACATGTGTCCAACAAAGGGGGGGGGTAAGACAAACCCAAAAGAAGACTGACAAAAGGAGGACCAGCAGCAAACAAAAATGTATGTTGGTTTGCTTTTCCCCGGTTCCTTCCAGCTTCTGTAAATCTTTTTGTCCTTGCTTCTTTCCGAAACTGAAAGAATCCGCTGTCCGGCAAAGTCTAACAACTTTTTCTTATGAGCGTCTCCATGTTTTTTTCTTTTTTTCCGCTTTGGCTTTCGGGCTTCTGGTTAGCTCCACTTTTAAAAGATAAAAGAACAATCCAGCGGCGCAGATTTGGTCCAAAAGTTTGCTCGATTCGTAGATGTGTCAGTTGAGCGGGCAGAAGGGCAGTCTGAGCAGTGCCATTCCTCTCTCCGGTCCCCTGTGTGAGTGTGTATCTGAGGCACAGGGACTACTCGTGCTACAGCTGCCAACAAAGGGCCTCTTTCAGGCTCAGCTTGCTGCACTCAATGACATCAGCTGAGCCCTCCCACCTCCAGCAGTGGGAGGGAGAGACCACTACCACACACATTCTCCAAGAAGAATACAAACAACACCTCAACAGCATCCAAAATCCATGCCAACATGTGAGACAAAAGCTCCAGAGGTCTGATTTTAAAAATTTGAAGCAGTTAGATTCGGTGTAATTGTAAAATATGTATCCTCTTCTCCTGGTCTGAAGTCATAAGATGATTACAAGATGCTCCTCCTCCGACTCTTGACCCCCCACCCCCTCTCTGTCTTTCAGCCATCTCTCCTTCTCAGCCACGGTTTTTTCCCTCTCTCTCCAGTCCGAAATGTTTACAAGTTGAGGAATCAGTCCGGGAAAAAGGACCAGGTGTTTAAAGGCAGTGAAGAAACTTTTGTCAGTCTGGACTTCATACACCCCGCAATTAAAGCTCATTTATCACAGGTCAAATGGGAATGAAGTGGGCAACATATTTAAAATAATCAAAATGAGAACATATAGCATGTGTGATGAGAAGTTTACACATCTACACTAAATCAACTGCAAGTAAGTCTAGAAAAAAAAATTCCAAAATATGATTAAAAACAATTAGGATAGGAATGTCACAACAGCTGCGGTTATAAATGCATCTGGGAGTGTCAATGGCATCTGTCAAAAAAAGTAATGTATTGTGGGCTGTGGCCTCTGTGTTCTTATTCCGATTGTTAATGTTATTATTCCATCCCACTAAATGACGCAAACTTCTAGGGAACTCTTTATTTTTGCGCGTCAAGCTCCCGTCCTCTGTTGCTCCAGCTGACCACCATACTTATTACTGCTAGATATCTGTTTACATCCTGCTAAAATGCTCCTCCAATTTATCATTACAGGAAAACACAAGTGACAATTGTGCAGCTCGTTGACTAAATTGTTGATAATGAGTCAAGACAGCATCAAAAACAACTGCAATACCCGCTACAATTTAAAACAATAGCCACACAACAGATACAGCACTTGTGAAACTCAGGTTTTTATTGTCTCTTCTCTCATATTATTCCTGAAGTTTACTTCCTATCTTATTGCCGGATATTCTTGTGTTTCCGTTACTTTGTCCACTCATGCTTTACGAGCTAAAAGGATTATTGATCGTCATTATGCTGAAACCACAAGAGCAGCTGCAATCTACTGACTACGTCTGGCAAATATTTTCCATACAAATGACAATCATCCTGGATTGTGCGGACGTGTTTGACTTCAGAGATAAGAGGTCCAGTCAAGTGGGTGATTACATACTGTTGGGAAGCTGACTCAGTGACACCATATCACATAGTATGAGTGTCGAACCAGTTTACTGGCCGACCTCCTCCTTGCAATTTCCAATCAGAGAGCAAAAGCACTGACTAGAAATATGTCCATTACACATATGTATACAACTTAAAATGGCTTAAACAGCTTTTATTTTATCTTTCACACTCCAAAGTGAAAGCAGTGACGAGCTGTCAACCAAAGGCTAAAACCTAATTATTTGTTCATTCCATTTATATCAGTGAAGGTAGACAAAATACTAGAAACACAGTAAAACCTTGCACAGTCAGCAGAATTAGAACCTTTAGACACCAAAATGACTATACAGCTAAATAAATCTGTTGTCTATGAAAATGGAATCTCATGACCACCATGAAAGTATAGTTTTATTGAAGAACTGTTATATTTGAATGCAGCAGCCTTAGCTTAATGCACCTTACAATCTGGCAAATGTATAATACTGACAGGTTACAATAGAGGAAGACAGGGAAGAAAAGTATAGTCATAACAACACTGTTGCTAGGCAATGGCAACATGGATTCTGCATCTCGAGGCCACCTACAATAACTTTTTAGCAGGTTAACAGGTAATGTAGGAAAAGCAAGCACATTGGGAATATCTACAATTGCCTCAGACATTATAAAGCAAATAGAAAAACTCTGTCAGAAGCCACTGAAAATGACCTTGCACAGTCTCCACCATTTCTGGACACAAAAACAAACAAAACATGTCACAACTCGTGACTTTCCAGTTTTCAGAAAATTTCCAATAGTGAGGTCATGAATACCACAGGATGGAGGCATTCTAATGGACTCTTGGCAACACAGGCAACACACCCCATTTGAATAGAACATAATTCTTTAAATCTAGGTAGCACTGAAGGTTGAGCTTTCACGGGACTAGATTTTAAACTGTATAGAGTTTTCTAAAGTACTGTGATAGTATTTGTAAGCCATTATTGTCTAGGTCAGTGGTTCTCAAACTTTTTGAGTCACAACCCCAAAAATAACATAAGTTTGTGTTTGTGACCCCCCCAATTTGAATTTTTAATAGATCATGAGTAATAACTTTATTGTTCATGCATTAATTAAAAATTAATGTATTAATTCCACAGATTAATCTCTTTACATTAACATGGTAATTTTCTTTTGAATGAATGAATGAATTGAATTTATTTTGAACAAATGAAAGGGAAAAAATATATAAAAACAAAAGAAAATAATTTTAAAAAGAGCAAAAAATAATAATGTCGCATAATCAAATCATAATATTAACACGT
>NW_007579238.1:96969-112950 GCF_000690725.1 Stegastes partitus
TGATCAACAGCTTAGATAATGTGTAGATGCTCAGTAACAAGTAGAGGAATGCACAAGAATTATTATGCATGCACGCATAAAAAACTGCACTGAAAAGTTGAGTTAATTAATAGATTGATTAATAAAAGAAAAGAGCCTCTATCATTGCCAAATAATGACATCAAACTATCCATCAGCCTTATCTTTTGTCTGGATTACTCGTTCTAAATATTCCAAGTATGCACACCTATTTGTTGCAACAATGACAAGTTCTGACAGCTAAAGAGAATGATGCATGAAAAGAGCTGGGAGCTTATAGGAAACTCTGATCAGGATTTTCATTTCGAGGTAAGACTAATCCAACCAACTCAAAATCACAGATGACTGAAAGTCATAAACGAAAATAAACACATGAACACCACAGCACCGACATGGACAGGCCTATCATTACACATCCATAATGGCTCCGATACCTCTCATTAGCAATTACGTGAATCCTTCAACATGCATCAGTCTGACTGGCTTTGTTAGTAATGACCTCAATACCCTGAACATTTACAGTCACATGGCACCAGCCTCTACATCATTGCTGCAGTGCTGGTATGGCAAACATTTGTGTTCCTCTCATGCACCACCCCAAACACCAATTAAGAAGAAATGCAGGCTTCCTCAAACTCTGAGAAAGGCCCATTAACTTACCGCAGTCACAAAGTGTCGGGAGAGATGAGAGGATGAAGGGAAGAGAAGAGGGGCTATAAAAACGGAGGAGGAAAGAGGAAAAAAGGTTGCAGATGGAGAAACATGAAGCACATTGTTTGGAAGTGAGCTCATAGGAGAATCACTCGCTCGCGTTTTATAATCCGGACCTAGTATGTTAACAGTTAGCTGACGTACATCCACCCACGAGAGGGTTTTTGGCCCTTTGTCTCTCATGTACCCCCCCTCCTGCTTCCCTGATTCTTTTCTCCAAACCTTCAAGCAGAGAATAAGCTGTATTAGCAAACGCTCTGGTTACGATTCAAACTGTACTTTTGCAAAAGCTACTGTTGACATGATCCATATAACATATTTCATATCCTAACAATTATTTACGAATTATAGACTGGGCACTGATTTTCCGCTGCTTTTTTTTTTTTTTTTTTACCCATACGCACCGAGCAGGAATGCAACTCGACAATGCAGGGCCATTACAAGATTATCTGATACTGACATCTGCTATAAACATTTTTTATATGATGATCTGTGGTAAGGCAGTGAAGGCAGAGGTAGACCACTAACACGTATGATATTTAAAATCGGTCATGCTGATGCTCAAATAAGAAGAGAAAATTAGGAGTTGGTAAGAAGATCTGCTTGAGGACTGCTCGCTTTCTGTCGTGCCCACTTCATGCATGAGAGGACACACACACAAACATAATCACACTGTCTAACAATGTTAGAAATGTAAGCCAGCCAACACTTGGCATAAATCCTGTCCATCTAAGCTATGGAACAAGAGTTATTAAACCAAGCAAGTTTCCTAATTGCGGAGTAGGGAAAAAAAGGGGGGGGTGGGTGGGAAACAGGGAGTGACACAAAGGAGTGTAGATTCCTAATAATGATTTTGCACTGGCTCATCAACTCGTCGCTGCGCCTAACTCAGCAATCACAGCAATTTGTATCTGTCAAGTGTGCTTAAATATTAGATCAGGTACTATATATGTGATATGTGTGCGCACATGCGGCTGTTTACTCAGGGTCCTCTTGAGAATGCAGTCAGAGTGTCTGAGGCGTGCAGACCGGCAGATGAGGTTAAGAGGTTTAGAGTTCCACATAATTCTCCACTCAGTGTTGTCCACGGGGAGAATGGACACTTAAGAACAAAACAGTCGCTGCTCTAGTTCAAGGTTAAAGTTTCAGCATCAGCCTGTGGTGCTAATATGTCGCCAATTCTGACAACAGTGAAACCAGCCATATAAGCACATACACACAAACTTAGAAGCAGATAAATTGATTCGCTTAAAAGCTTCCATCAACAAATGGACACAAAGAAAAGAGACAAGCATCTTTATGTTGATTCTCTGTGGTCTTATTGGGAAGCTGTTTTCCTGCTGTAAACTGGCCCAGAGGTCATTAAACAAAATTGATGATGAAATTCAATTTATGTGCATCTGCTCACACACAATCAATATCTCTTTAGCCTAAACCCTT
This sequence comes from Stegastes partitus, assembly GCF_000690725.1. Taxonomy (NCBI): domain Eukaryota; kingdom Metazoa; phylum Chordata; class Actinopteri; family Pomacentridae; genus Stegastes; species Stegastes partitus. The sequence continues at coordinate 99,139 of NW_007579238.1, forward strand.
CTCATTTGGGGCGACCCGCAGAGACTATACTAAGTGCTCAGCTTTACAGCAGTCTTTAAGAGAGACAGACTGGGCTGCTAGCATGCTGAGCTGAGACAGAGGGAGTTAAACCCAGCCGGCCTATTGGAAAAGGACTGGAGGAACCATTTTATCATGATGACAGACACAAAATAGGGCAACACAAACCAGGTGACTAAGCAGAACCTTTGCTCATTTCTCCACATGACAGAATGTTGTGGCAGGTCTAACGTGTGCCAGAAGTATGCAAACCATGCATGAGCGCCAGAAGTGAGCAAAACCCTCAGAGAATTGAAATGTATGGATGCTCGCCCAGAGTTTAAATTTCATACTTTGAGCAAACAGACAGGCAGGTCGAATATACACAACCATTCATCACTTGTCAGATATAAAATGCCGTGCTAATCATCTGTGTTGAAAAGGTCTGTAAAAATTAAGAGGGCAGAAGAGAGGCCAGACAAATTAGCTCTACTCAGAAATAGCGAGCTATCAGGACGTGTGAGGAGAAGAGACGGTGCGAATCCAGTCTTTTTCAGAATTTAGCGAAAATACTGATTTTGACACAGAGTGCTGGCATTAAAGCACAACTTTTTATATTCCATTGTTTTATGAGTGTGCAGACGAGGAGAGCCAAACTCTTTCAGGAGAGAAAGAGAAAGCTGCAAAGAAAAGGCTGTATGTATGATTATGAGGTTTGCAAATGCTACAGCAATTGAAATAGAAAGTTAGCACTAAAAACGATTAGATTTAACTGTGTAATTTAAAAAGAGAAAACTGCGATGAAAGTCGACATACACTGCAACCAGGACAGAGAGAACCAGTCTTTGTGCACTGGTTTTCTGCTATCAACTTGGAGACATTATCTAGATGCCTGAGGAAAGACCCCATTTGTCTGAATGCCCACTGGAGCAAAAACAGCAACAGATACACAGGAGAGCGACTCTGGCTATGAGACTTTCAAGCTGCAAGCGGTGGAACTGCTTGGGCTCTTCTTAGTGTCTAAGTGGATCCAGATGCAGCGAGCATTGCAGGCCCCCTCTTATCCTCTTATAGCGCTATGAAGAGGAGCTTAATGCAACACAAAGGGACAGAACAGCATACCAGTACTGTATAAACTGGACTGGTGAGGGCAAAAAAAACAAACCAGACAATAATGAAGCTGGCCAGACAATGCCTTGGTGAAAAGGATTTAGCTTTTTTTCCCAGCTCCATAAAAATGACATTTGAAAAATGTCTTTAAAGACAGAATTTTAACCATAAGAGAAAAAGAAATCAACAGAGAAGTAGAGGAACATTAGCAGTGTTTTATGACACATAAAAAGGGAAAATAACCCCATGTCAAACTGTGCCTTTATATCAAGCTCCGATACTTTGACCCTAAAAAAGTTTAATGCTGAATGGATTTTTTTTTTTTTTACTAAAAGACAAAGCTGGCATCCTAGGTAACAGGTTGTCAGCAGAGAAAACAACAGCTGTGTCTGGTGCTGCCTGCTTGGGCTTGGAGTGGGAAACGGGGGGGTTTTTTCTGTGTGTGCATGGAACCAGGTGGCGACACGCTTCCACACTGCATTCCTAACTCAACTTGGAGGTTCCATGTAAGCACGTGAGCGCTACATGGCCTGTGTGTATGTGCAATGGGGGGATAACTTGCAAAGCCAACAAAAAAGATCACGTGCTGCTATTGGACGTAAAAACTATGATGGTACCAACGTAATTATCCTCATCGGTAAATACACTCGAACATAGCTACAGAAGCTTTGATGTAACACAGAGTAATTTTAGTACATTATTTTCTTGTTAGAAATTGGACAATCACAAGCATACATTTAAACACACAGATGCTGAAATAAATTCAAACAAAAACCAGTAAGAAAACCAGTAAGAGTCAGTGACTCAACAGACTCAACAGAACTGTTTGTCCTAAACTGACTTGCATACACTTTCAATTGTTCTGTGCAACACACTGTGTACTTTAAGTATATGGGAAAAGCTTTGATTTAAGCTTTGGTTGAAGCCTTTGTGATCTTTTGTCTTCCTCTGTTTGCATTTGGGATCTTGTTTCTTCAAATTAACTCCATTACAGTAGCCTTTTAGCAGATAGACTTCTGGTTTAAGGATGTAACACAGAGTATGACTGAAAACGGAATTTGAATATTCTTATCTGGTAATACTTAAAAAAAAAAAAAAAACATTTATCACACTATTAAATATATATTTTAAACAAGTGTGAATCAAAGCAGCTGTATGTGCCAATCAGTTCAGTGAGAACAAACAAAACAAAGGTGCAGTTGTACAAAAAGCCTCATCATGAGTGTCTGTGGAAGATAAATGTTTCTGTACATCACTGCTCCTGATTTGATCTTAAAAACAGGATCAATGCTGAATGTAATATTTCAGTTGAAAGCTCTAACGATGCAAGATCAGACAAAAGAGTTTCATTCAATCATGTTCAGTTAACTTCAAAGTATAGGGAAGTAGTTGCTCATATGTTCATGTCGTAGCAAACTATTCTGGTCCAGCAGCTGCAACTGAAAGTCTGCATTATGTTTTTGAGACATTGCACAGACTCCGGTTATGCTACTAAATATTCATGATAGTTTGGCAGAGCTCCAAAAATCAACACTACATTCACTAAAACGCTTTTTTAAATACTCTTGGATCGCCCCATGAAGTCTCCTCCACATTTTGCCTTGTCTTACGGGATAGAAACGGTGGCCGATGGCAGCTCATTGCGGCCATTAAGAAACATGTAACTCATTGCTACGTAATCACATAATTATAAATGTTTTTAGAATATTTGCTATATATTACTATATATTTATTTGCAAAGGCCTGCTCCTTCTTTTCTATTTATAGTTATATACTGTGATTTTTGTTGTGAGCTCAATTATTGTCTGCTGATCTTTTACTTGGTCTATTGTATGCTTTTCCTTTTGTTCTGTCTATAAAAAAATTCTATGCCACGTAAAACCCAACAATAAAAGAACCTGAAAGCGAGACAAAGAAAGAAAGAAAGAAAGAAAGAAAGAAAGAAAGAAAGAAAGAAAGAAAGAAAGAAAGAAAGGATAGAGGAAGGGAGGGGGATTGCACCAGTTATTTGAGAGAGGAATGCACAAGAGGTCACATTCTTCACTCCACTGCTGTGGCTTGCCCTATGTTCAACTCTCTCTTTTTCTCTGTGCAAAATAGGCAATATTACTCAACACACCTCTGGTGCAACAGATCACACACAAACATATGCGACTCCCTTGAAAACAGAGTAGACTGGCTCGGGAGGCGGAGAGTGAAGAGGCCTTGGCAAGAACCCATCAATGATACAGTCATAGTGATCAGATAACACAGTTACACAATAGGCCTTTTATTCACGGGCAGCATTTTTACATGTTACAGTAGAGGGAGTACAGGTGAAAATAATCAAATTAATCATGGCGGAATTACATGAAATGCTTTGTTTCTTACAGTGACACTGTCACGGCTTAATGGGACACCTAGGATTAAACAGCCATCATTTGCTTCTCTCTAGTATGACAGGATAAATCACTTTTACATCCATCCATCCATCCATCCATTTTCTATACACCGCTTAATCCTCATTAGGGTCGCGGGGGGGCTGGAGCCTATCCCAGCCGACTTAGGGCGAAGGCAGGGGACACCCTGGACAGGTCGCCAGTCCATTGCAGGGCCACACTTAGAGACAGACAACCAAGCACACTCACATTCACACCTATGGACAATTTAGAGTCACCAATTAACCTCAACATGTTTTTGGACTGTGTGGGAGGAAGCCGGAGAACCCGGAGAGAACCCACGCTGCACGGGGAGAACATGCAAACTCCACGCAGAAAGATTCCGGTGCCCCCACCGGGACGCGAACCGGCACTTTTACATCCTGCCATTCAAAATATTCTAAGACATCTTGTAAATAAATGACATGTCCATCCTACTCTTATCTAAACATGTCATCAAACTTAAGTTGGTAACAAATCTATCATCATAATACTCTTAAACACTCACACTTAAAAAGAGGGAGCTTCTGAGGCAAAGACTATCTTGACTACGCTGATTTATACACACAGCTGTTTTGGCGAGTCACTGGCTAGCATGGCAGTAAAGTGGACCCTTTTCCAGGTGGTCAAGACTTAAAGAGAGGGGAAAACACTTACTAATCAGCAACGTGTCATCCAGCAAGGGACAAATGTGTGCCACACACACACAGGCACACACACACACACACACACAGTAATGTGACATTACCACTAGATAAACTTGTAGAAATGTCAAAATTCCATCACAAAAAGATTGTTAAACAACAATCAAGGTTAGGAACTAAACAGATCAGATAAAAGAGAAGTCAATTTAGTTGTGAGTTTTGCAGAGTGTGTGTGTGTGTGGGTGGGTGGATGTGTGTGTCCATTAGTGTGGAGACATGGGTAAGGGACAAGCCACCAGGGGCCTAACAGCTGGCCTGAATGAGAATTACTACAAGGCGCCTGCAGTGTGGGTATGTATGTGGGTGTACGCGCACACACCACACACACACACACACACAACCCCCCCCCATCTTCAGGACCCACAGGGATCATGGGAGGAGATTTGGTGTCTAGACTGTATAGATTCCTCGAGTTCCAGCCAAAAAAGAGCCAGTTACTGACTAAAAGAGAAATGGATTCACTTACTGAATACACGCTGAACACAGCTGCTGCAGGAAACACACACACACAGAAATCAAATGATGTCACTAGAGCAGGGGGGTAAGACTGTGTACCCGCTACCCAAATACAACAATATAACACCAAAGTAAATCAACTTACATCACTTAAAGTAAAAGAATCTTCATTGCACACTGCTTTTTACTCTTGCTGGCAAAACCTATGTAGCAGATGAAGGAATATCTAGAGATAAAATGTTTACATGAATATCCAGGTTCCCAAATGCTTTTGATAAGCCGTTAATAGGCACTGATAAACTATGACTAGTCAGAATTTTTATTCAAGATATCTTTAGCTATAATTCAGGTTTGACTAGTTAAAACAATAGTTGCAGATCTCTCAAGTATTAACCACATTCAACCACAATCAAGGTTAATAAGGAAACAGATTAGATATGAGAAACGTCTGTTTAGTTTAGAGTTTCACAGAATGTGTCACAATAATATTTGAGAGAAGATCATCATGACTAGTCCAAATTGTAGTGCGTGACACTTCTCATACTGGGCTTCCCATTGGATATTGGTGAAGCAAAGCATTTCCACAGCTGTTAGCAGACGTAATGGTGGTTTCTGTGTTGGATAAGATCCTTAGAAAAAAAACAAACTGTAAAATAGGAAGAGTCTATCAAGGGGTTTGTGAATAACAAGAGCATTTTTTATGAGAGTATTATGTTGTTCAGTGTAACATCACTAAATCACATTTTGTCTAGGCAGAAATCCAGTTCAAGACATCTACAGCATCATTCTGATCATCCATCCATCATCTATACACCACTTAATCCTCATTAGGGTCACGGGGGGGCTGGAGTCTATCCCAGCTGACTTAGGGTGAAGGCAGGAGACACCCTGGACAGGTCACCAGTCTATCACAGGGCTACACTTAGAGACAGACAACCAAGCACACTCACATTCACACCTACGGACAATTTAGAATCACCAATTAACCTTTAACATGTGTTTGGACTGTGTGGGAGGAAGCCGGAGAACCCGGAGAGAACCCACGCTGCACAGGCAGAACATGCAAACTCCACGCAGAAAGATCCTGGGTGTCCTCACTGGGACGCAAACCGGCGACCTTCCAGCTGCGAGGCAACAATGTTAACCACTGTTCCACCTTGCAGCCCCTCATTCTGACCAGTTAAAACTTCATTTAAGATATCTAAATCTTAATCTAATCTAATCTCTGAGGTGTAGATATTTATAATGAAGAACCCCACACACATGAATGTGTATAGTGAGGAAATGTGTCCCTGGATGAATGACTTTGTGGATATCTGAAATGTTATTTTTTTGACTAGGAAGAAATGAATTGTGGATATCTGCAATACATACCACTATTAAATATAAAAAAGCTTACCATAACATGCTGCTGGAGCACACTACCTCCTATAGTCACAACTAATTGCTCAATCCTAATTCTGCGTATGTGGGACATCAGTTCTACTTCCTGGAATTCATGACAAAGAACTACTGTCACATTTTCACTGCTGACACTAACAACTTGTTCCATGCTCCAGATATCCCACATAATTTGCAAAGGAGATGGAGATGAAGTCTTGTTCTTATATTCAGCCGCATCTTATCCGTGACAGGTCTTCATGTTCACATATTTACCAGTTTTTCCTTTAATTCCCCTCCATGGAAATGTAAATCAAATTGTCTGTTCGTTTGCTGGTAGATAAGTTTGTCTTTGTTTCTATGTTAACCAGCGTACTGTGTTTTCCTGTTTTCCACCCTGTGCATGTTGCTTCAGCATCCACTGACCCTAAGCAAGAATCATCTAATAAAGACAATGAACAAGTGGGGCGTTATCTTCCTTGGTCCCCACAATTTATTGTGCCATGAACATACTTGAAGTTTTGCCAGGCTAGCCTGCAGGCATCAAACAGGGGAAAAGTGCAGGGATAAGTTCAGAAGAAAAGCCCTGTTGTGCCCATACGGAAATCTATCCAAGCAAGTAGCAACATGCCACAAGTCCTTACATTTTCTGTAAACCAGCTCGTCTGGCTGATGACCATAGGTTGGCACCATTCTCTTCTTTTTGAGTGCACATGAAAGCTGGCTGTTCGTTAAATTTGGAGACAAGGGTAGTAGCTAATCACTTGCCAAAACTGTCATCTATAAAACCATTATACAGTTTCCAGCTGTTGTTGTTTTCCAGTGGTTTTGAGGGGATTTTCAGCTAATAGGTTAAGCTTCCTACAAAGACACATTCTCATGAACAAAATGACTAAATAAACAGAGCATTAAAAGCTATTCTCTCGAAAATCTGCACCAATTAAATGTTTAAGTTCCACTACTAAAACGTGTCAAGAATGCATTTGCTTTGCACAGTACTAATTAACTGTAACAAAATGCCCCACGTTTATATCAGATATTCACACAGTTTGGAGACATATGATGTACAGCAACTATCAGATCCTATGGAGTAGTTTTCCATGTAATAAGAACTGTACAGTAAAAGATGTAGTTCATCTTTGTAAATGTCAGAAGTAGGGGGTGAACATTTTAAACAAATTTCTTTACTGACAACTGGTAGAATCATCAGTCAATAACAGATTAATCAATAACAGTAAATGAACTCGACTGACAAAGATTATCAGCCACGAGGCCACAGTGACGCTGTCTTAGCGCACTTCAGTTCATCTACAAAAGGAGAGCTCTAGGCAGTAGGCATTAGCTGCTGCAGAAGACATTTTCATGGTGGTCTTTTACTAGTTAAATCCCCACAATGCTCTCTGCTTGTTAACATGAACTGTGTGTAGTCTGGATGACCGCCTCCTCAGGTCGCTACAGCGACAAAGAATAAGAGGCTTCGCCTGGTGGAACAAAAAGGCAGTACAGCTAATCCAGAATACACTTTCCAACATGCATGTCCTTCATCCTCTGCCTTATCAATACATTTTGAATCAGTTGAATCTTTAACAGCAAACAACTAACCTAGCATCATTACCATCCCTAGTTAGAAGTATAAGGTGTGTTCATGTATGAAGCAAAGCATAATAAATAAGCAGCCTATTTGCTGCATTGAAATATGCTACAATTTGTACCGTCTCCATCTGTGGGTGCAAATCACATGTTCATCTCTTTCCAGAAGACCCTGACTGCCTACAAATGAATGGCACAAAAAATACTTGCAGTCATCTTGCAATGCAATGACATGCGTCAATGTAATAATGTTGTAGTTACAACAGTATTGTACATGTACTCAGTACAGAATTGGACAACACCCCTCTTGAAACTTGACCTTTATTTTATCAACGACAAACCTATAAAGTTTCATGACTATATCTTGCACAGTTACAATACTATGCCGTTGACAAAAATCTTTCCACTGTTGTGGGTAGTTTCAGCTACAGTAAGTGTTTCCAGGAATATATGATTTTGAATGAAAATACTATCTAGGTCACACCTGCAATGTACTGCAATAAAACCCTATAAATGAATGTAACCACCAGGGGGCAAATTTCCCCAGTTTTTTTTTTTTACCTTCAGGAGGAGGGCACTGCAATTACTAAGGTACTGTCAGATAATACTGTTGTGAGCCTTTAAAAAGTAGATGTGCTTTTCTTTAAATTCTCCAGCCCCCAAATCTTTCTCAGATGCCCTACTTCCTCTGTCAACCCTTTCAAGGAATAGCAAGCCAACAAAAGCACATTATCCCTTAATTAAATAGAAAATTCTACCTACTACACAGTAATTGCAAATGCTGCAAACAGTAACACTTGCAGTGTTGTCCTACATAGGGGTCAAAACTATCTCCAACTAAAGTCAAGCTCACACTGATGCTAAACGAGGGCAGAGCATATTCAGAATGGGATGGATGAAGCAATGGCAAGCTGTGGTAAAGGCTGCAAGCATACAGATCAAAAACAATAATGGATGGCTATTAAACTGTTTAACTGATGTCAATTTTGAATAGATGTTACTGGTCTAGCAATGGCCACAGTTGATTACACATATTCTAAACCAAGGATGGATTTTTGCATCTGCAAGTAAACATTATACACATCACAAAATTTGGCTACAAAGAAGTGATCAAGTACATCTGTCATGCTCAGACCTGTTTGTCTAAACAGGCCTGGTAACTTACTGCAGCTTGTAATTTATTCCATGATCCATCAAGTCGCATTGTTAACTACAGAGAACACTCGGTTATCTGAACCACACACAGAGAAAAGCAGCTGAAACTGCCGTCGGAGCTATGGTTCCAGGAAATCCACTACCCTGCTCAGTCCTTACAATCTGCGCTAGCTAACCGGTGAGATCATACCTATCCACTGTACAGTACACAGAGGTGCCAAGAACAGAGACAGGTCTTTGCTTGCCCCTCACTGCCTCCGTCTCTCTCCCAGGCAGCTGCATGCAGAGGTCTGAACCTGCCTGCTGAGAAGCAGCATGGTGCTGGCTATCCGAGTTTTAACTAGCTGGGGCTTACCAGGAAGAAAGAAAGAAAAAAAAAAAGCATAAAATCATGTGTTGATGTTGCCCTCCGCTTGCACTATGACTCACCTCCCCCTCTTATGGTCTAACCTGCTCATCACAAGAGGAAAGGGGCAGGGAGGAAAAACAAATACACCCCATGTCACTGACCCTTTGCCAAATTTGATCCATTTACCGGCAAAAGCGTTTTATTCTGTTTTTCTGACCTTCCTCGTCCTGTCCCCCTCTGCGTTATGCAACACTTAGAGTCAGTGGAAAGTACTGCTGCCAAGGCAATCACAACCCTACAGACACATTTGGTAAACTTATCAGTTAGCTGGATGCATGGCATAAATCTGATTCAATGGCTAATGATCTCTCTAAAAAAAAAAAGCATTGATAAATATGTTTACCTCTCCACTCTTTTCCACGGATGCCTTAAGATAGAAATGTTGTATGTAGAAATGATCCACATACATAAAAAGTATAGCTGGAAAATGATCATTAATTAATTTTAGCAATAGTGCAAACCCTCCTACACCTTGGCTACATAGTGTGTCGTGTCATTCTGGCCAGTAAACTAAGACCGAGACCACCGTTTGTGTATTTTCATAAGCCAAAACTAGTAAATAAATAATCCACTGACTATAAATACCAGAGGTGAAGTAACAGATGAGGTCACCACTGGTTTTATGAGTTATATTTAAAACTATGAAACTCTACTTTCTGTGCACGGCTATGCTTAAAAAAAAAAGTCATCTGATGGGCACTAGAGAAAAACAAGAGGCTTTAACCAGCAGAGGAACAGAAACAGACAATTATTAAAAGACACTCTATCCTAGACACACATCTCCAGGTTAAACATCTATCTCAGGTGTGACATGTTGGATATTAGGTCCCTGCTTTGCAAAGCACAGTGAGACTCTGTGGCAGCAGGATGTCAGCTTCCCCTGAGGAAAGAGAGGCTCCCTTAGTGGTGCAGTGACAATGCTTTCCTCATACGAGATGAGCTGACTCAGACAGGAGCATGAATATTATTCTGCAGCTCTGCTAATAATCGATAAATCACTGGAGCAATTCCGTTGGTAAAAACATCAACCATTTCAGGTTCCACTTGTCAGTAATGAAGATTTACTACTGTACAAATATGCTAATTAATCAAATTTAAAGAAATTAATCTGCAGTTTAGTCAAAATTGCACATACATATGAGTTGCAGTCCGAATATAAGACAAGCTGTATGTTTTCTACCACATCTAGGACATTATATATGAAGTACTTTGTAACACACACTACACAACATCCTGCACAAGCACAGGAGGCACTATTGAGCTCCGCCACACACTAATAAAGACTTATAACAGATATATAACACAGGTACTCATTACTGATCGAGGATGAGACAGTCTTATGCTGTACTGTGTATTGTATAATTACAACTGTCTCTCATATTTGTTGTTTATATCATCAGTCACACACAGCACACAGCGTCAGTCCACTGTCCCTGGCAAGACGCTGTGATTCTGAAGAGATTGAGCAAGCCTTTGTGATCTTACTAAATTGTGAGTTGTTCAAAAATCTTTTACTCGTAGAGGAGGGTCCCATTACTGAACAGTGCATCATAAAACATTTCAATAAAATTAGGGATGCACTATGACATCCACGCTATCATTTGTATCGGCCGATAAAAGGCTTTAAAATTAAATATCAGTAAAAAATTTTACAGTTTTCTTTAAAAATGTTACCTTAAAATAAATAAAGAAGCCAATACTTTTATGCTGGTGTGTTGGTACGTTCAAAACAAAAATAAAACAAATACAGCAGAGGGCACCGGTTGAAAAGACTGCTACAGATTTTACTTTAACCTCTCCATTACATCACACTGAGAGTAATTCAACTAGTAATCAGGTAGAAACATGGTTCTTTGCAAATCCTCTGGCAAAATGCAGCAGAAACTTGTGTTCTTCAACTTTTACGGTCAGTTGTGCATCAGTTTGCTATGAGACAGATACCAAGTGAACCAACATAACACCACACTAGTTGCAATGTATTGCATGTTATATCTCTTGCCATGATTAGTTGTGTAGTTTTACTAGAGTTATCCCGATCTGTATTGGTCAAGGGACAGACCGTAGACCACAGAGGCGACCAATCTCAGGTACAGATAAATCAAACCATCTCTTGGGTCTCTCTGTGTCAAGTTTTCAAAGCAATAGTGGTTTTGCGAGTTACTTGAATTATTAAACTGTAGAAGGTTTCATCATAAGCCGTTCAGATGCTAACTGCATGCTTTATAGTCAACACTTTTTCATCTCCTGGTTGCACAAGCGTGAATCTGCTATCCAGCTGGCAAGCTGCTTCTCAATAACGCAACTACAACTGAGCTGATAATAATCTGTGCACTATGATTTCTATGTATGCACAGTAACATCTTTCACGTCTTAAAAGTCTTGCTCTTGAACAGTGCACACATTTTTCCAAAAGGTTCATTAGGTGCTCCAGTTGACTCATCTTTACTACATACTGTGTGCTCTGGTGTAAAAGTAGTTCACAGAGAGGAGAAAGCACATGTTAGGTGTTACAGGGTTTGATTTTAGGCCAATGCACACACACAATGCTAAAAAGCTGCAAAACTGCACTTTGTCAATACTGAAGCCAAGAGTGCAGAAAAAACTAACGTCGTATCATAAACATTTGATCTTACCGTGCACAACAAAAACATTACAGGGCTGGCTCCCATGGCGCGATGACTCTCTCCTTCCCCCCTTGATGAAGGCCGGTAGACTGGGTCTCCTCTGGTCCCCTACAAACTTCCCCGGCTGCTGCCCCATAAGGGCAGGGTGCCAGGCCGCAGCCGGGACTCTCCAAGCTGGCCTCAGTTGCTCACCGTCCAACAGTTGGCCACCGGGCAGGGAGGGGATCGGGAGAAGACAGGAGCCCCGTTCCCTGGCTCAGGCTGTCCTCTCCTGGAGTATGGGTAATGCGGGTCACCTATGCAGATCCGTATTACTCCAGTATGTCTCTGTTTATCATGCATTAATGGAGCTTGGGTGCTTCAGAGGACAAACAAAAGGCATTTCACAGGAATCTAGAGGGGGGGAAAAAAACAATCAAAACTCAGGGATGATTTCAATAAAAAGCAAAAAAAATATCCTCCTAGAATGGAAATAAACATTACACGTAACCTAAACTAAATTATGTCTTTTGGTTTGAATGCCAAATGACTCATTTTATGTGTGTCTTGCTTACCTGACATAAACCTGTCCCACTTCAGGTATGCTGTCAGGACAGGTATAAAATATACAGTATGTGCGTGCTAAAATCCACTTCCTACTGTTGTATAAAGGCTGCACTCCAACAATTACATTTTCTCTTTTTTAAATGACAAGCAAACGTTTGTAAACCTTAGTAACTGCAGGCTACTCATCTATTTGTTGTGCCCACACAAACTGCTCCATGCTAATGTAATTGCTGCGTTACAGACAGCATTTTTAAGGGTTTTTCCTCAACAAATGCAGTGATTTACTTCTTGTTGAAACATGGTAGTGTCTTGAACTGCTCACTTTTACATCCCCTCTTATCCACAAATATATTTGTGAACCTGCAGCTTTAAGACGACTAACAATTAACCATTTGTGCCACTTTACAGCACACAAAATATTAGCATTAATTAGCCTTTACACTGTTGACGGTGGGCAACTTATGTTATTACAGAAGCAATGTCAAAAACATTTAACCATAGTAACGAGAAGTACAGCAGAGAAACACTGATTTTTTTATTTATTTCTTTTTTGCCCAAACTTGTGCTGAAGCTACAAACTTAAATAGCAAAGACAAGTGTGAAGAGAAACTTACGCGGCCATGGAAACTTGTATATTGTTTGTTAGCAGGCGACCTCGAGCTAACGTTGAAGGTAGCCATGAAGCTAACCAACGTCTGCTGGTGGGACGCAGCGCGAGACCTTAACTGCACACCGAGCAGTCAACAGTTGGCTCTCGCCGCTTCGCCGTCAACACGCTGGCGTTAAACCTCGGACAAGTGCACGAAAACAACACACACACACACAAAAAGCATTCCGGTCGCCGCAATTTAACACTGTGCAGCTGGTCTCTCCAAAGCCACACTTTGCTCCAAACTTCCGTGTCCACTCTTCCCGTCTTGCGGAGTTTCTTCCCCTGTGGTACCCGGACTAAAAGGCACTTCAATCAAGGAGGCGAAGGGAAATCGAGGAAACTCAGCCGGCCAGAGGCCCACGACGCTCTCCGCAAGTCCTCTCCTCTGTTTACAGCCGCCGAGCTCTTCGTTGCCGACCCGTCGGTGCGCGTACTTATTCATCGCTTTCACGTGAAAATCTGAGCAATAAACTTTGGCCGAGTAGTAGTTGTGTCGCTGGGGCCGCCATACTTCCATACGCAAGGTGGTTTACAGAAATATGTGGGTGGGGCGACGTGTGGCGTCACGTACGTGCGTGGGCTAGTACACGGGAGCAGAGCGGAGGGTTTATTCAGCAGGAGAGCAGGACTGAGCGGCAGCACCGCAGGGACTGAGACAGAGACAACAAAGGGAGGAAACACTGGAGGTAAACCTGCTTCTTGTTTGTTGTGATGGGAATTTATTCACGTATTTGTACTGGGGGGGCTTCATCAGAGCTGTAAGCTGCCATAA
>NW_007579238.1:113874-173856 GCF_000690725.1 Stegastes partitus
CTCATTAAGATGAGAGTTTCTGGATATGTTTACTTTCTGTTTCTTTATCATTCAGATTGGGGCTTTTTTTTCTGTGGTGGAAATTTATTCATTCAGGCATTCTTGAATTTCCCTTCTGGGATAAATAAAGTATTTTTCATTCTGATGAACTCAAAGCCATAAACCGCCAAAAGGAAAAGTTGGATGGACACAGTATGTAGTCATGAGGATATAAAACCCCATTCATGTTTTTTCCCCTGAATTATATTCTAATACCAATGAAAAACCAATTTAGGAGAGTAATTTTTAACAGAAGTGTATTTTCGGAAAGTTGTTTCTGTTGTTGTTTTACTAAATCTGCATGGCTTATTATGCATCTGTATCACCGTTATTACTGAAATGAGAAGCTTGCTCTTGCAGGAGCTGCAACTTTTTGTGATAAAGGTAAAATTGACACAACATGCCATTGTAAATGAAGCACTGTGGTGCTACAGAAATGCCCTGGCATGGAAAACATATTCTCCACACATAAAGGAACATGATGGTATGTTTTACTTGGTAGAAAATTCAGCTCAATTGAGTTTTATTTATTTATATCCTACCTATCCTCTACAAAATGCAATCTGGAGGCACATCCTATAGCCTGGTAAACACAAAATGACATTATGTAGAAAACCCGTACAAATTCCAGTATTAACTTTGAGCTGCTCTTTGCCAACATTGTACAGAAAAACTCCCCTTTAACAGGAAAAAGCTTCCAGCAGAATCAGCCTCTGGGAGGGCATTTACCTGCCCTGACCAGTGGGGTTAGGTTAAAGGACAGCTATACAAGAACAGCAGACAGAAATTGGACAAACAACACATAAAGTCAAAAATGACTCTTCACACTACAATGGTGATGCACAACACAAACACAGTATCTTAAAAATAAATGCAGTATCACCTTCTTTCCCTATTTTTCAGTTCTACTATAGACTACACAGAGAAGCAGAAACAATTTATAGAAATTACAGAAAATTTATTGCATACAATACTTATTTGTATAACAGCACACATTATCAAAACTGATCCACCAGGCCTTTGTCATACAGCTGTTCCAGTGATTTTTGAATGTTTCAGAAGTTACACATCCTTTCCATTCAAACAATGAACTTTAGTTTCGTTTAACAAAACAAAACATTTTAACTCGCACCTGACTTTGACATATCTAAGAAAAAAGGCAATTCTTTGTTCATATAAATGGGCAGCAGTCAGGTCACACAGCTGCTTGATGGGATTTTGGTTTTTGTGACGAGGCTTTGAGCTCTTCAACCTTCCTGTTCCAACAGCTTCTGTTGCGTCAACATTACAATCTCCTCCATCACCTCTGGTTTCAAGATGTCCTTGACCTACAGAAACAGTATAAGGCACAGAATTACAGAATTGTTGTTCTAAAAAAAAACATGTAATGCATTAAAGATTTTCTGAACACAGTTTTTTTTTACAAAAGCAATACCTGCATATGAAAATGTGCAAAAATAAAACTTCCCCCCACCCCTGCAGAATGATTCACATGAACATTTACAACAGTAGAGTCAAAGTTGAGAACTGCAATCAATTGTTTTCCACTAGTGTTGCCCAGGAGCTGTGGATTTCCAATATGGCCACTAGATGGCACAATAAATCATAGAAAAGTCCACTTCTACATTGCTAAATCTTATCATTGCCATCTGTTTACATCTCTAAATGTGGATAGAATTCAAAAGTAACTGAATATTACTAAAGGTGATCATCATCCTCTACCCAAGTGTTTCCTACCTGGTGCTGAAGTGAAGATTCGTAGCAATAGAGAACACTAGTGTCATACAGGAGGACCTTGTGTGCAGACAGAGCCAGCAGGCAGTTTCTCAACCGTGAAATCACCTCTCGATCTGACAGGCTAACAGGCTGAAAGTACAGAGAGAAGAGACGCACAAACAAATACGTTCAGTGTGGACAGAAGAGACCACAAGTATCTGCACAGTCAAATGTTTTATTCTTCAGCACATTTAGTCTGAAATAAAAGAATGAATTGAAACTAATATTTCAGCTTTGATCAAGTGGGTTTACATTAACAAGAAAGCACTGAGTAGGAGACACAGCAGCGATAGGTTCATAACTGGATGGAAATGCTTTGCAGATGCTTTGTATCGTCTCTGGAGACGCTGTCCCTGACCCATACTGCAGCCAACTTCAGCTCCAGTGTTCTTCTGCTGCTAATCTGGTTTACCATGAGTGGAAAACAGCTCAATCAAACTGAGCTCAGGTGATTGATTCAGTCAGCCAACAATATTTCACCTTGGCAGCCATGGCTCTGCCAAATTGAGTTATGCTGTCCAATGAGTTTTGGTACATTTAGCTAAATTTGAGTGGACAGGATGGTCCTGTGCATCTCTGTACTCAGCCTCTTGCTTCTGGGAAAATCAATAATAAATGACAGTGACAATCCACTGACAGCCACTCATATTCAAGGCTCTTTCCAACATTTTGATGCAGATTTCTTTTTATTTAATCAGTTTATGGGACTTTTTGTGTGTTTTTGCAAACCCCCAACAAGACATTTCTGTTTTGTTGGTGTATAGATAATGGATGGATGGATTTGCATCGTGCTGAATCTCTGAGGTTCCCATAATTAAATCTCCTCCTGATCATTGACAAGAGAACATGTGCACCTATTAAATGGTCTGCACTTATATAGCGCTTTTATCCAAAGCGCTTTACAAGTGTTTCTCATTCACCCATTCACACACATTCATACATTCCAATGGGAGCAACTTTGGGTTCAGTGTCTTGCCCAAGGACACTTGGACTGTGGAGGGGATCGAAGCACCAGCCTTGCGATTGGAGGACAACCGGCTCTACCACCTGAGCCACAGCCACCCTCTGGGGAGCATTCTTGACTAGGTATGCTGTGTGTCTTTGTCAAACAAATTGTGGATTTCAAAACTTTTTATATTTCTACTCCCTTCTACTAACTGTACTACTGTTAACCTCTTCATTTAAATTTACACTGGTATCGATCCATACATTGACTAGTCAGACTATGAGATACTACTCTTCGTGAGCTCTGTTCATACCTCCAGACTGGTGTAGAAGCCCCCAGCTTCCTCCTCCTGCTGTCCTGGCGTGGGATACAACCACA
This sequence comes from Stegastes partitus, assembly GCF_000690725.1. Lineage (NCBI taxonomy): Eukaryota > Metazoa > Chordata > Actinopteri > Pomacentridae > Stegastes > Stegastes partitus. Next base: position 117,014 of record NW_007579238.1, read on the forward strand.
CAAAGCCGTTATTCCCGAGGATAATGGACGCACCACAGGGCAGGTTGTGGAAATGTGTTTTCTGCCTCTTGATCAGAGAGGGGGAAAGCTGTACGAGCACACCTTGACCCAACTGATTGTCAGGGAAAGCAGAAACAGGATATTAGAATAAATGAAGTCTGGCATGAAAGAACAAGAACTACACTTAAAAAAAAAAGTGTTACAGTTGAATGGTACACATAAAAAGAGCAAAATCACTGCTATTCTTTATGTCTGTGGTATAATATATAGGACTCATTAATAACACTGTTTTAGTCTCATTTATGTCATTATACAAAGAGCCAGTATTTAAAGCTTCACAGATTAAGACTAAGGCATGTTTTACCACTCAGAAGCATGTTGTGCATGTATGCTGGCATTTAACTGCTCTAAATGCACCACAACCAGTGATTCCTTGAGGAAACTGAACCATTAGGTATATCATCACAGCTGCATTATGCATCTTATTGTTTACATTGGCATTACTTACTTTTCCGTACTTTAAACTACGGGTGTGAAGTGACAGGGCTCCATCTGAGAAGACAGACTGCACCTCAGCCTGCAACCACAGGAGAAATAAAACACAGACATTATAAAGTGGGAATAAGAAGGTGGAGCAGCCAATGAAAGATCATAATAAGCTCTTAATTACACTGATGAGATCTCCCTCCTGAAGGTATTCTCTCATGGTCAGCTCGTCTTCTGCTGATCTTCTCCTCTAAAAAGACACAATCAAATACAGCTTTTTGCTAGTTCAGTCAACACTGTAATACAAAAACTTCGCCCAGTGAATCTATCGTCTCACCAGCTCTCCTCCTGGCAGATTGACAGAAGACAACAAGAGGACGGAGTCCAGCCGAGAGTTGGTCTCCACCTTCCACCGTTTCTGCTGAACCTGCAAATAATCACAAAAATCACCGTCTCGATGATCATATATTTTAATAAAAATGGCAGAGATCACATTTGAGAAGAGGCAGGGTCTTACCTCTGTAATTCTTCCAACCACAACATCTCCAACCTCGCCGTTAAATCTGCAAATAAATAATATACAGCAAAATGAGAATTGCATAGCCTCTGTAAAGCAGCAGTACACAAACCAAGTAAAATCAGTGCACAAGTCATCCATTATCTATACACTTCTTAATCCTCACTAGGGTCGTGGGGGGCTGGAGTCTATCCCAGCTGACTCAGGGAGAAGGCGGGAGACACCCTGGACAGGTCACCAGTCTATCACAGGGCTGCACTTAGAGACAGACAACCAAGCACACTCACATTCACACCTACGGACAATTTAGAATCACCAATTAACCTCAACATGTTTTTGGACTGTAGGAGGAAGCCCGAGAACCCGGAGAGAACCCGCGCTGCACGGGGAGAACATGCAAACTCCACACAGAAAGATCCCGGGTGTCCTCACTGGGATGCGAACCAGCGACCTTCTTGCTGTGAGGCAACGATGCTAACCACCGATCCACCTTTCAGCCGTGCACAAGTCGATCAAATTATTATTCTCTGAGTGTAAGATTGAAGAGCTTCAGTTCAGCCACTCACCTGGTCTTGAGCGGTCTGACACAGATGAGTTTGTCGACCCTCTGCACCTCTCCGGCGACTGAAGCTGTCAGATTGTCTTCATCCACGTAGGTGCCATGACCCCTGAGGATAAGTGGTACATAGCACTGATCATGACAGTAATATGGCATTTGGTTAAGAGATGTGTTGACTGTGACATCCAGAGGTTGCAGACAACATTGTCGCTATTTTCAAAGATTAAATTATGATTTTGTTCCTGTTTTGAGTTCCTATTACAGTTAAACTTACATCAGATATTGTCCATCAGCCTCAAAGTGGAGGATTCACATTCCTAATATGCTGAGTTATTGTTCTGCACCTCTCACCAACTGGTCTCCAGGTAAGTCAATATTAAACTATACTATTATTAGCAGGTCAAGCTGGTGCCCTCCTTGTATGATGATGTCAGTTCACTTGACTTTAGTTGGTTTCAGTGTGGCTTTCTTCACTGTTTAACCAGTGAAGCCAGACACCTGCCACACATCAGCAGTATGTTTAATTTGACTCTGTTCCATAATAAAACCAGTACTTACCTCATGAAACCAGTGTCTGAAGTGATAACATCGCCGGGGACGACCAGGTCTTTTCGGTCAAAAGCATCAACTGATAACGACACTGTTTTTCTAATAGTCGGTAGTCTCATGTCTACAGCCATGCTGCTCTGCTTTTCTTCTTCTTCTTCTTCTCCTTTTTCCGTTTCTGGCGCACAACTTTAGCTAGAAGTTTTACCGCCACCTACAAAAACACAAGTCTGACTGTCTCACTGACAACAAAGATAAGTAGTTTAAAAATCGCCAACACAGTCCAGAAACATGTAGGGTATGGAAAATAAAAGCTGTGCCGTTAATGAACCATGCTAGGAAACAAATTTCTTCTTCGTGTTTTTCGTCTTCTTCTTCTTCCGTAATTCCTCTACAGGCACCAAGAGCGCATTACCGCCACCTCCTGCTCTGGAGGGGAACTACAGATTCTGGTTTCTAACTTCTTCACTCACAAAACTTAAAACTCAAAACAACACAACAAAAACATCTAAATTGCGGGGAAATCCCTTTATTTTATTTTTTTTAAAAATTAGAAATACCAGTTCCCATTAAACTAACATTTATTTTTCATAAAGAGTCACCCAAACCTGCAGGGTGCTTTAATCATAGTCCCTTTATCTTTCTCCCTAATTGCATGGCCAGCAATTGCAGAAACACTGCTATTACTTTGACAAAAATAAATAAATAAATAAATCAGCAGCAGCAGCAGCAGCATTATTGTCATCATAGTAAAAATATTTATAAAAATAATTATTGTATTTCTGTTTCACATTATATTTGACACTTGGTTGTCTGTCTCTAAGTGTAGCCCTGCGATAGACTGGCGACCTGTCTTGGGTGTCCCCTGCCTTCGCCCTAAATCAGCTGGGATAGACTCCAGCCCCCCACGACCCAAGTGAGGATTAAGCGGTGTATAGATAATGGATGGATGGATTATACTTGACACAAACCTGGTGCATTTTTTCAGGTTTTGTGCAGGGGATGTGGACGAGTACATGGACATCTTCTTTGGCACAGTAGCCACCGAGGAGGCAGTGATTCAGGCTGGTACTGCTGTTTTCCAGTACATTTGTCATGGACCAGATACTACAATGGGTGAAATTTGGTACAACATGTTCTCAAGGAAGGCGGCGGCAGGAGTGATCAAACCAGAGACTCTACCTCTAACAGAGGGTGTAGCTGCACAGCATTCACTGCATGCCTAGCCGCAGACATGGGACTGGATCCTTCTACAGAGCATGTTTCTGAACCCCAGTGACTATGGATGGACGTTCAGTGTGCATGGGTATGAGCCAGTTCCAACACTAGACCCCATGGCTCCTGAGGAGCTACTGAAGTTCACCAGCTGTAACTGTCATGGAGATTGCAGCAACCAGCGGTGCAGCTGCAAGAAGAATGGGGTCACGTGCATCTCGGCCTGTGGAATCTGTAAAGGCATTACATGCAGAAACTGTGTTGTATAAGTATGTGAAATATAAACTACTGTGAATGTAAATGTAAACGTGAGTGTGGCCCTTTGTTGTGTTTGTGGTGAAAAATAAATGCTAACAATCAACTCAGAATCATGAAAAAACCCTGATTTAACCCCTCATAAGCTACTTAAGGCCAGATCTTTAAAAAAAAAAAAAAATTTCTACAATAATTTATCGGTACCCTAACTTGAGCAGGTTTTTTCAGGGTTTCCCACTGGAGTTGAATTTTAACATTTTTAAACATGTTATTACACCTTTACAAACATATTGGTGAAGAAATTATTAGGTAACAATTTAGATGGCAGATTTGTGAAATGTCTCATAAAATGCCCTTACTATCAAGACCAGACCTGTAATTTTAAAAAAAATTTGACTGTATTTAATGATCAGGAGGGGAAATGTGATGGGGGTCGGCCTACCCTATATCTGGGTCTCCCCATCAGTCATTTAGAAGTAAAGGAGCCTCTTGGATTAGAGGTGCAAAGTCTCCAAGCAACCAAAACAGTCCTGTTTCCTTTAGATCTTCGTATTATTGGCGTGTAAAGACGTTTTACTCTTCCACCAGCGGGTGTCAGCGTCGGCCCACGCTGCCTTCGTCGCCGCTGTGGTCTCACATAACGGAGAGGTGACGTCAGATGTCAACACGACGCAAACTTGCCCGTCGCGTCCAATCAGCGTTGAGTCAGACAGAGTCTTGTAAAGATGGCGACGGTGAGGCACAGAGGAGTGAAAACTGGACGCTTTGCCGTTATTAAACACCGCTGGTCCAGGCACCGTAAGAACTGATACGGCACCGGGAGCGAAAGTTAATCGACCCATTTCTCGGTCGCGACACGCCGCTCGGTGTTGTACGGCGACGCGGCGGCTCTGGTCGCTTTTGTTTTCGGTTCCCCCTGTTGTTGCCTCGGACTGCTCATTAGCTTCAAGTTGGAAAGCCAATGCTAGCCCGGGGCTAGCTGTGTAGCTCCATCGGCTGCTTGGGTCTTTCCGTATGGCATCCGTGGATCGATACCGTGTCCAGTGCTAACACTGGGCTGTGTAGACACATTCAAAGTTTTTGTTTTCACGGAAACGGCCGCAAATGAATCACCTGGATTAGAAAATACTACTTAAGGAGGAATAGGGGGCACCGACGATCTGGCATTGCGGCACTGTTTGGAGTGTCGAGGCGGAGTGAGTTCGCCGTCATGTATTTTCTAACCGGCTGGCCACGGAGGCTGCTTTGTCCGCTGAGGAGTGAAGAGGAGCCCTTCCACATCCAGCCCAGCTCCCAGAGGTTTTACTTCGCCCTGCTGTCGGAGACTCAGCTCAGCATCTGGTTCAGTCGGGTAAGTTAGGGGAACCAGCTCGGTCGTGAACTCAGCTGTCCCGACCAAAACAATGCAGCGCTACTTTCGTTTTTTTTTTTTTTAGCTGCGATTAGCGCCCTGTTAAAACTGATCCACCATTAAAAGCAATCGAAAGGTATTTGACTTGATGTGTTGGCACATAGGTGACAGGTGACGCACCTTTGAGGATATCCGTAATCTCATAGGCGCAGCAATGCAGTTTACGTGGTGCTTGAATGTTTTTTTTTTTTGTTTTTTTTTAATGTGCGTCCTTCCTCTCATTCATTTTTTGATTGATAGCAAAGATCTGATGGCTTTTTAATCCCCCTGCCACACAAACTCACCTGATGAATGCTCTAGGTCAGACTAATGGCAGTCTCCACTTCCCCACCATTGTTTTTTCTTTCTTTAGATTTTCCCACATGTGTGTGCACTTTTGTTGAGTGTTTCTGACTGTGTGCTCTGCCGCACATGCTCATGATCAAAATTTAAGTTATTATCAGCAACTGTGTTCAAAACAAATACTCCCCGACTGCATGTTGTGGTATGTTCTGTCAGGCAGGAGCTCAACATTAACTCAGGATCTTCCAGGCTGCCAGAGTTAATGATAAATGCCATCATGTCAGCGCAGTAATTGATCTCTTTCCTTTTCATTTCTCATCCACAAATGCGTAACACAGCAGGCAAAATTCATAGTGACTCAGAAACAGGGTTGCGCTTCTCTAAGTGGCTGCTCTTTCGATGAAGGCCACTCTTCTGGGTATTATCACCGTCTATTCCCACAAGAGGATGTTTTTAATCTGGTCTTTTTTACATACAAGGATGTTACGTTTTCTCAAAGGTATGGGTTCTGTGCTGAAACTGGCACTTTCATTAAACCTTGATCTCTTTTTAAGCACATCCAAAATAGCTGGTTTAACTGATTCAGTTTTGGCTACTGCCCATCTATAAGGGAACAGTGATGTTAGGTGCAGGGTAATGTCATAAAATGAGCTGACCAGAATCACTGTGTAACTGATTATGTGACATTTAAGCTCTGACTTCCAAGGAAAAATACAGGAATAAATGGCAGCGCTGCAGGTTAGGAGTTAGTCAGAAAGATGGATGCTTTATTGGCTGTTTTTTTTTTTAACTTGAGAAATGCAAATCATAAAAATAACATGGGAAAGTCAGGTGTATGATGGGAGAAGTTGTAGGAACATGTTTTTTAGTAATAAAAGGAAGCATAAAGAAGGTGATGCAAGCTTGAAGAGTGAAAGTATTGGTGAACACGTCAGTACAGACGATGACATGTACGTTTTGACATGCTCTAGTCAGTATTAGAGTATAACTGGTGTCCACATTTATTTAATGTGTGAGTTGGCGACTATCACCACAAATGAAATTCTGCTTTTGTCCTGCCATTTGTTTCCAGGGAGCCCTTACATCTGGTTAAACTGTAGTTCAACTTTAAGTACCGTGTAAATGCAGGATGGCTCTTGAAGTGTTCGTTGATTCTCCATCAGCACCACTTCTTCCAGTGTCTGCACCAGCATCGTGCAGCAGAAGGATCCTTCAGAATGCAGAACTGTGCTTCGAGCGCTGTGAATTTCTGTACTCCAGCCCCCATTTGTTTAGAGATTTCGCTGTGGTGACGTAGAGCGTAGGCCATTTGATTTGATAACCTGCAGTTGAGCACATTGTTTACAGCAGTCTGAGTTCCACACAGCTTGTATATTATTGAGTTGTAGCAACAATGGATCAGGGTCACTGTTAATTTCCTGAGGCCCACACAGGATGTTAGCATGTTTTGCTTCCCCTCTTTCTTAAGAACCTTGCCTGCCTACAAGTATCAGTGGGGCATCCAGGAAAAGGAATGTCTCAGGAGTGGTGATAGGAGCAACTTTTTCCTCTTGACATGCACCTTTCACATCTGTTGAGTCCATTATGTCTTTCCGCTTCACTATGCAGACCAGCTCTACTCACAGAGATGATGTGGAGGGTTTTGTTTACACTACTTTTTATTAAATACATTTATGAAAGCAAAGACAGGGTAAACTGAAGGTAACATCAGCATTGTGATTTTAAATTTAACAGAAACCCTGTTTACACTGAGTGATGGTGATAGATATGAGCCATTCACACCTGTTTCCAGACCTGAGGGCTGTACTGTGAAGCCAGACTAGTGAGGTTATGAGGTATGCTGAGCCTAAAGACAGAGTTTTCAGTGTTATGAAAGTGGCTGTTTTTAAACCTGCTAGGCCACGATAGTAACTGATGTGACAGAGCTAACCTGCTACAGGTTATGTTCAGAGTTTTGGATTTAAATCGGCAGGAAGAAGCGTCTCCCTTAAACCACGTTGTTGCTCAGCTGTGAGAATATGTTATATCTGTAAACCAGTTGAGCTGCACGCCACTAATACTCCTGCATGAAGCTTTGCATGTATAGCATTGTACACCATATGCAAAGCGCAGCCATAGAACCTGACATGTACCAGATGGTGATGCAGAAATCACATCAATATGTTTTTATATTTGGTCCTGATTTACTGTCAAGACTGTTTAACACTGCTGGTACCGCAGCCTATAGATCAGAGAGTGCTTTCCATTATTATGGCACAGTGTCAGACCTAAATGCATTTAAATGGAGTATTATGTTTAAATATATGAAGTTTAGCGGCTCTAATGTGCAGCTGTCATGTTAATAATAGGCCTCTGCACTGAGCGGTAAAATGAATTTATTAACACCAAATTAACTGTTTTCTGCCAGCATCCCTCTCCTGAAGCAGTAGCAGCACTTTTTCATGGATTTTTATGTTCCTTATAGCTCGCCATTGTAACAACCTGTCGCCTGAAGTAGGCAGCACATGATTGGCCCGTTTTGTGTGGAAGAGGAGTAACGTGATGCGTTTAAGCCCCCTTCTATGTGAACGCCTGAAGAAGAGTCTTGACGAAGAAAGCCTGAGTTAACAAAGAAAGTTCATAACCACCATTGTGATACCTCTTATCTCTGACGAGGGTTTTAGGTTTTGTCCAGCCGGCTTACACAAAGAAAGGCTGGCTATGTCAAACTCGCCTCGTCCATCCGTGTTCAGATTACACATTGTTGTCAGTCTGATGCCAGATAAGCACCAGATTTCTTTCTGCAAAGATGTTTCGAGAACTAATATACCATCTGTTTCAAATGTTTAGACTGGCAGGTCAGAGTTATTTGTGACTTGCAAAAGAGCGCTGGACAACCACAATGTCCTGCACTGGTGACGTGTTTTTATCTTAAGGGAAGCCTATGCACATATTAGCGCTTACATGTGGTCAAATGTGTCCCAAACCACCCTGGCAAGTGCTCGCAGGGATCGGATCACGAGGTTATCTTTTACTAATTTCATGCTCTCCACTTTTTCATATGATCACCCAAGGTGCATTGTAAAAAAAAAAAGTGCAAACAGGGTGATGCTGTGGTTAATGGATTATGGCAATATCGTTATATAACAGCTGTGTTTTGTCCTCTACTGATTCCAGCTAAAATCTCTTCACACAAAATATTTTTTTAATATGTCAAAATGTATTCTAAGATTGTCTTTCTGTCTGTCATGGTTCATAACATGACTCATTGTGTCAACACTCGATACTATCCACATCTGGTTTCTTATTTCCTGCTTCATGTTTCTTATCACAGACACTACATGTTGCTCAGGTTATTTGGTGAGTTCAAGGTGATTGTAAATCTGCCATTTTTTTTCTCTGCCCCTGTTGCTCTCGGCCATCACTTTGCCACCAGGTGCAGTCTCTTTGATCCCATCTCTCCTCGGTCTCAGCCTTGTGCAGCCCAGTTAGTTCAGACGAGGCGCTATTACTAATCCGTGCAGCACAGTAGCTTAGCCTTGAAGTTATTCTCTTCTGCCACACCGCCATAACTGTATAATATTATGTGTGCATGTGCAGAGCTCCATGCTCGGCTCTGGGTGCTCGCGAAAATGATCAGTGTGGTGTGTTATGCCCACATATGATTGAACGTAATTGTGTGTGTAATCATTTAGGCTCCCCGGGGATTTCTTCAGTTACACCTACTGACTGCGTGGAATTGTGGTGGTGCACGGGAAATGGCAGTGCAGTTGTAGTTCACTTGCTGTGTGTACCGGTTGTTTATTTGGGATGTTGTCATGCAAACTAAAGTCTTGTAAAGTCAGTCTTTCTTTTGGCCAGTCTGTCTGTGTTAGGGAGAAGTACACCTAACTGCCTACAGGGCTGGGTGATGCTAGGTGATGCAGCAACTTTTCCCACTTGTGAAGAATATCCTAAAAATGTGCAACAAGCAAATCTTTGATAGATTAGTTCACAGAATCCTGGCATTAAAAAGAATTAGTATTTACCTGATTATTTCTTTTGCTCTGTTTGTTTAATTACACATTTGGTGCATTTGTGTTGCAGTAGATTCTTAATGACTGTCAACACACAGTGCTTTGAATTTTGTGTTGTTAATTGTAAAAATGTGAACAAAAAACATTGTGAAGGAAAAGACAGACACAATGAAGGGAATGTAGGTATTGAGGGCCAAAGAAGCAAAGAGTAAACAGTTCAGTTATATATCTGTGCCACTGCAGAGACGCTGTATTTTTTATATGTAATCCATAAATACATTTAACAGGATGAATTACTTGTAGTCCATTATGAAAGCGCTGTTAATAAAGGCAGGTAGAGTATAACCAACTTTAATTCTTAGAAACAATACATGAAGTGTATGAATTTCAGCATATGTTATCCAGTGAAGCATGTCACTCTGAGTTCTGGTCAGATGTTTTGTTCCTAAAGGGGAAATAAATTGAAACAGATTGCGCTGGTTTGCCTTTTTTGACTTCCATGTTTGCCAAAAAAAAAGTTAAAGGACTTAACTGGTTACATGTGGGGCAATTAATTTATTTCAAATTGAAATTGGAGTTTAAAATAATGCAACTAGCAAATGACAAAGTCTGCATTTTGATATATGTATGCTGTGCAGCGATTCTGACCCAAACCCTTGTGGCAGTAGTTTCACAAATTCCTGCTGTCCTCCTCATGTAACAGTCATGCTTTTGTCGGTGTCTCATGTGTCCATCAATGTAAAATGTAAATTGATCTAAAACAAGGAATATTGAACTGAAGCAGGCTTTTAAAAATATATTGCAAATGTAATTGCCATCACAATACTTACATGCTGCACCATACGTAGCTCCATTAAGTTGTCATTTTGTCAAGCTGTCAATTCAGTACTAATATATACATTTTTTTCAAGTCTTTGAGTTTTGGAACTCCTCGGGAGGAGAACAGTTTCTGCTTCCCAGCCAGTGCGACTGTCACTGGCATTATTAATTTTTAATTCTATGAAAGTGACACTGTAGGGCAGAAATTGTTGCAGCCTGTTCTCTCATTACACTGACTAGCTATCAGGACTAGTGCAGCTGGAATTACAGCAGACATTTCCCTACTTTAGTTACCTGACCGAAGCCATACATTACCCTGTTCTGTTGTTTTTTTTTTCTTGATGATGTCAAGTCCTGTTATATCTCAGTGAAAACAGAATTTTACTTGCTTTGCTGAATTTCCCTCTGGGATTAATAAAGTCAGTAAGTCTAATAATGTGTCTGCAAAATGGAGCTGAATCAAAAGAGGTCACCATCATGGCAGCACCACACATGACAAAACATGTTTACCACACTCAGTGGCACCGCTACGTGCCAAGAAATGAAATCAATCAGCAGTCTTTTAGTTACATTTACAGGAAGACTCAGTATTGACTCACATTGAAGTAATGATCTGTGCTGGTAACCTTGAAATATGTAACATTATACAGCTTTATTACTTGAATGAACCATAAATTTTCTCCTGGGGGCTTCCCAACGGCGAATAACTCAAGAATGAGGCGTTGCCAGGTGTTGCGGTTTCTAAAATAGAGATTGTGGTTTCTTTATCAGCGCTCCGTCTTAACAGCTGTTTTCACACTTAGTGGTTGAAGTTACACATATGTTACTCACTGCTCCTTATTTTGCTGCAGATAAACATGAGAGTGGGCAGTGGCAAGAAAATGGGCAGCAGCCTTTGCCAAAGGCGGTTTATGTACACATATTCATCTGTTGTCTGTATGTGTTTCATGGTATAAACAGTAGCATGGACATGTTGTTGTTTGCATGGCTGAGATGTATTTTTCCACAGCAAATGAGCCTCGCTTGATAAGAGTTGGGAGTTTGGCAGCAGTCGGGTTTTATATTTGTCCCATTTTTGGATGAGAAATTCAAATCAAATCTGTATTCCTTCTTTGCCAAAGAACCAATGTTTTCGGCAATGAAAGCATTAGCAACAAACCCCCCCCCTCCAGCACACTAGCTGACAAATATATACATGTATAAATTATCACTGTCAGTCACCACTGTAAATATTAAGTGTGTTTCATTAGGTTTTGCATAATTAAAGGGAATTTTTGCATGATGAGGCAGGCAGATGTCTGCGAGCTGCATGTTGTTTCAAATGCTCATTTTCTCTCCCATGTCCCTGTTTCCCACCCACAGCCCAGTGTTTTGATAGTCAGCTATATCGAGTCTGCAAAGGCGGCGGCCCAGTTTGGCTTCTACCAGAAGGCAGAATGGAAACCAGACGACTCCATGATAGCTGTGGCGGTAAGCGCACCACTTTATCCTTGTCGTGTCATATTTGCAGCTTGATTTATCAGCCCACGTCTTGTATAATGTCTTCTTCGTACCGCAAAATGGTGAGTATGCGGCCGGAGTTTTGACTGGAATTCAAAAAGAAAAAAAAAATCATAATGAGTAAAATCAGCAATTATCGCACCCGTGCTTAATTTTGTTGGCTATAAAATTGTGGGAATTTCCACGTATAAGCAGCAAACTGTCAGAAGTATGACACTGACAAAGTATATAGCCGTGTCTGATCGCAACTGAAACCCCACACTTACTGTCGACGTTATTTTGGTGGAAAAAAAACTTTACATGACCTTCACACATCGGTACAGGCACGACCCTGAGCGCTGCTGAAATGAAAATGGCTGCATAACAAGCTGCCTCCGTGAGGTGTTGCACTCACCTAAGGGTTCTGACACACCGGACTAGCAGTCGTGTTGCTCACTGTCACATGTAATCACTTCTTTTCCCTTTCTCGTACCGGTTTGGTCTCTAGCCTCTGAAACAGGAACCGCTCTTCTTACCATTTGTTGGCGTTGTCAAAAAAAAGTTGCATTATATGTAAAATTGTTCTTATATTTTGTCCACCCTGTTAAAATACATGAGAGGTGCAAAACATTGGAGATACTTTAAATTACAATGCACTGCAGGACACCTCAACGTCAACATAAACTGAAAATTCTTATTAATAGACTGTATGGCAGAGCTGCTGCTGCTTTGGATTGTGTTGGATTTCGCTGGTTAGTGCAAAAGCAGCTTCCTCGTAGCTGTTGTACTTTACAGTAGAATGAGCACGACAAATGCCAGACAGAGAAAAATGAAGTGGTTCTACACTTTTCTAAACAGCAGAGTTTGCCCTATTTTTTTTTTTACATTATGCCGAGCTCCAGATACAAAGAAGGTATTCCCGTGGCAGTGAGAGCAGAACTGAAGCACCGTCCTCGAGCTCTTCACGTCAGAATCAGAACAACTTTAATAATACCCGCAGGGAAATTTCTTTGGAACAGTTGCTCGACTATATGGAAGTTTTAAAAATCAAACAAGAATACGAGAAGTACAATATGAGATATCAGTGGGCTTCAGAGTCGGGGGTCTCGCTGTAGCTGAGTGGTTCATGTTACGAACACTTTGACAGGAAGAAGGGATGTAAACAACAAGCAAGATGTCTTGTGAAAACTGTTTGGTTATGTAGCATGGACAAAGCCTCACGGTTAACAATTCAGTATGTGGGCTGAGAGAAAGTTTTTTCAGGGTAGTCTAACCAGGGTTGAACCATTTGCAGCGAGCCATCCGTCATTTTCCTTGGTGCTCTTGGATTCATTCCTCGTTTCTCAAACTGTCTGAAAGCCATAACAATGGGAGGAATATCAGCTGAAGAAGCATTTTTTTAAATGCCTTTTTGGAGCCTACTTTGTGTTAAGATGTTCTAGCACTTTTACTCAGTTTTATTTTCCTCATCCCACACATCCCGACTGGATGAGATCTTGAGAATTTGGAGGCCAGGGTCAATGTCCTGGGCTCTTTGTCATGTTCAGCTCGCAATTCCTGAGGTGGTTTGGGGTTCGGGCTCCAAGGTGGAGCAGTGGTTAGCACCGTTGCCTCACAGCAAGAAGGTCGCTGGTTCATGTCCCGGTGGGGACACCCGGGATCTTTCTGCGTGGAGTTGGCATGTTCTCCCCGTGCAGCGTGGGTTCTCTCCGGGTTCTCCGGCTTCCTCCCACACAGTCCAAAAACATGTTGAGGTTAATTGGTGATTCTAAATTGTCCGTAGATGTGAATGTGAGTGTGCTTGGTTGTCTGTCTCTGAGTGTAACCCTGTGATAGATTGGTTACCTGTCCAGGGTGTCCCCTGCCTTCACCCCCTACCACGACCCTAGTGAGGATTAAGCGGTGTATAGATAATGGATGGATGGGTTTGGGGTGCATTGTTCTGTGAGGCAAAGTCGCTGCCATTGGAGAGTTTTGTTGCTGTGGTAGGTTGGTGCTCTGCTACGATGTTTAGGTGTGTGGTATGTGTCAAAGTGACATCCACGTGTATGTCAGGATGCAAGGTTTCTTCTATTGTAGCAGGATTATTATCGTTATTCACTTACCTGTCAGTGATTTTAATGTTGTGGCTGACTCGTGTGTCTGTGTGATGACTGAAGCAAGACATGTCTGAACTCGCATAGTCATCCATGCAGGTTTGCATCTTGCAGAAGGCCACAAATAGCTCCAGATGTAACACTGCCAGAGTGGAGTGGCCACTTAGGAAACAATGTTAACGCCACACGTGGTGCTTCAGACATATAGTGCGGTATCTAAAAGTGTACTGCTGGTTGTTTTAGTCAATACCAGTGAGACTTTATCAAAGGAGGAAAAGAAAACGTAGACGAACAGACGACGACAGATAAACTAGCTATGTGAACTCGACACATACGGGTGCTCAACATGTTGCGAAAGACAGGGAATGATGGAGGGAGCTCACTGTGGAACAGCATCAAAGTAAAGGATGTAGAAATTGTAGCAGCAAGCTGTGTCTAGTAGACAAATCAATAAGGGACACTGAACACGCTGGCCTTAAATATTTGAAGACAATGTCTGGATGCTTTGGTTACACTTTGCTCCTTATCTACAATATCATACTTTGTCCTCTGCTGATCATTGACCACTATCACTGTGATCCTGTTTACTCAAAGCGAAACAGTATATCTCTGTCAAACTGGTTGTTGTCCAGCGGTTTATTAGTCTCAGGTATTTACTTTTCAGCTTCATCAAAGCAGCTCTGGGACTCCTTTGGGTGCACAAATTGGATATAGGTGGACAACTTGTGTCCTCGAGCGCTGACCTCATTCTTAACACACTGGGCTTGTGAGCTGTGTATTGGGAACAGATTACAGTTGTCTGGACGAATCCAGTCATTTTAATTCTTTTGGGAGACAGCGAAGGCCTCATTGTGCATTTTGTGGATGAATATAAATTTTCCTAAACGCCTGATAAAGAGAGGGGATTTTTTATTTTATTTTTTGTTTCATTTTAATAATCCTGAAATACCACCCCCAGGATCTTCCTTTGTATCATCTCATCCCTGCCTCTAGGTAAACCCAGAAAAAAAAAAAAAACACTTTATCAACTCTCAAATCTCAAAAGACGTGATTTTAAAAATTCATGCTCATTTCCATGGAGATGAAAGGACTGTGTTCTCGCCAACATCTTTCTGTTCGTGAGCCCACACAAGCTTATTGCTTATTGTTCAGAGACCTTTCCTCTACTGTCACGCCTCCTTTTTTAAATTTATTGCAGGTCTATCCATGAACAATTAAATTCTATTACATCAAATATAAATAGTAAGGTTTCAGATTACACATGCATGCTGTTAAATATCCACTTTTACCATTTTTTGCCTCGCACAGCTTCAAAATGGCAATATCCTAACGTACATTGGCGAATATACTGACCTTATTGTGTTCAGTCCTTACAGCAGTGGTTCCACTGAGGTGGAGGGGAAGCTCTGATTTATTTGCACATAATATTAGTGTATAAACAGTCGGCTCATTCAGAGAGGGACAGCAGATTTTGATACCCTCTTGGAGCAGAGTGTTCCTCCGGCTTGCAGAGTACATCGTGTCTGGACCGATGGCGACGTTATTTATTTTCAGGGTGGGATGCAAATCGCTCTCATCAAGTGTAATCCCTGGTTTCGATGTCTGTGATCCCCGTGTGCGTCGAACTAATGTCTTGATACGCGCCGCGAGTTCACGGAGGGAACAGACGGATGCCGCATCTGCTGCGTCAAACATGTCAAAGCAGAGAAACAAGTCCGTGCAGTGGTCGTAGAATCAGGCGCTTTATCTTAGAATGATCATGTGGATAGATGGATAGAACCCTCATGAGGATAGATGTGTTATAGAAGCTCCAGTTCAGCTTGTCTTGTTGTCTGACAGATATTGTGTCTCGAGACAGTTATCTAGTGTTGACCCCAACTGTTATTGTCTTGATAAAGAATGTCAGAGACAGAGCACTTCGACACAGACAGGAACTGTTTTCCCCTTTTGTTACCATTACTTGGCGATTGTCAGCTGCGAGCTCTGCCACCAAGATAACTGTGCGAGGGAAGTGACGAGTTGAGTAATCTCACACAGGGCAAGTGCTGGAGTCAGCAGATGACTCAATCAGGTTCCAAAGGTCGTGTGATTACACTGGAAGATCGCTGAGACGCAGACGGCACCAAACAAACGGCACATGAGGGATTTATTCATTAAAATCACGTCTTGTTTGCTCCAAAAACACCACCTCTCTGAACTTTAATCCATCCCTAAGCACGGATAAAACTGTGTGCATTTGAAAATCTCATCTTTCTTAACTTACACATCCCAAATGGATATTAAAAGACAAACACAGCTCTCTTTGCATTTACTTTCTGTGTCGTTCGTGCAATATTGAAATACATCTGAGTGATATATGTGAGAATAAGGAATTGTCTATGATAGTAGCATCTGTATAATTGGTAGGATGATCGTTCTCTCCTATAATGCCAGCAAACAATGGCATTGACACACTGACGGATCAGTTTTTAAGCAACTGTTTACCAATTTTACCATAGTTTATTTCATATTATTTGCACACTTAAGCATACGGCTGCAGTTGAAATAAAACAAAGCGATTTAAGTATTAAAAACTGGCACTTAAATTCATTGTTTCAGCCCTCCACCAGTGCATATTTACCTTTATTTATCTTACATTTAATTTCTTATCTTAGATAATCCTGCGTGTCTGTGTAAACGCTGCTACTGCTGCTAAGTACTGTGAGGGACACAAGATGTTGTTCAGAGGTCAGCATAACGAAAGGCCATAAATGTTTATCCCAAAACAGCACATCTTGTCCTCAAAGCCATTCTGCTGAATAGACTGTATCAGGTGTTAGAGAGTCAGCTACTGCACCCACTGGGCAGTAGCATTTTGAATTGGAACATATTTTTTTGCCCCTGTGTGAGTGTTTGAGGCCGAAATGTAGCCTCTTAAAAAAAATACCATTGAATATATATTTGTATCAGCATCAGAAATGTCTTCAAAAGCCCCTGAAACTACAACAGGTGGAACACAATGGAGCAAATATTGGCAGTATAACCTTGTGGCCTGTTGAATTTCATCCTTTCCCTCTTTCTCACCCCCTCGCTCAGTCGCCTCTTTTCGCTCATACCTCGTGCAGTCATGCCAAAGCATACATGAATGAATGCTGTGAATGCGTCTGGGAAAGCAGCGAGTCGGGCTCCGTCCAAGGCCCACCCATACAAACACAACAGGGAGCAGGTGCAGAAGTTAAAAATACCAGGGGCCACTCTTCACTCACGTCCCGGGCTTCAGAAACACCAGAGTTTGGTTCTGATTACTTACTAGTGAAAACTATTGAGCGCAGCAGCCACTGAGGCAGCCATAAACTGTTTGTCATTTGCAAAAGAAAGCCAATAATGTTGAAATGGGAGATGCTGCGCTAATTGTAATGAAGTTTTTATTGCCTCATTATCCCCGATGATTACATCAACTTTAGTGATTTCGTTTAGTCAAATACGATATTCCCTTATGGAGGATGTGTTTGCCTTTTGCTTTTTTTTTGTCTTTCTTCTGAATATGTGTTCATTCTGAGGCAGCAGTTTAGATGTGAGGTTCAGTCTCACAACACACTGCAGAAGTCAAGTGAAGCGAGTAAAAAAATCACATTTTACTGTAGCGGCTAAAAGTTTAGTTTCGAAAATTGGTGTTACGGTCTTCCCATTTTATACAGTGAAAAAGTAAGTACGTTTTAAATGTAATGGGGTAGACCAATTTTTCACTTTGCCACCTCAGTTCCATTTTTCAGTCTGTCAGGAAAACAATAAAATGAGTCCGTCTAGAAAAGCACTTTGTGTAAAAAAAAAAGCTAAGAATCGACCTCTCGCTGAATCGCATCAAAACAACAGTTGATGGCTCGAAATATGTTTTGCGCTCGACAAACGATACCACAAAGGCTGTTGTCAAATCACAAAAAACCGCAGAGTTGGTTCAGGCAAAACCAGAAGAACTTAACTGCTCTCAATCCACTGCAGACTTGTCCAGAATTATAGTCATTGAACCTGCTGAATCTGAAACCTGCTTTATCATTCATTCAAAACATTCGATCATAAGATGTAAACACGACGGAGGAGGCTGTTTAACTTTAGGAAAGAAGGCTGCTAGGTTTGTGAAGAAAGTCATCCTGTTAATCAGACGACACGGGTTTGACCTGTTCACACTTCCAAAGTATTTCACAAATTCCTTGTTATTTTTTCATGTCAGAAAGGAATGCGGACTTGTTCTCCTGTCCAAGCAACACAAGCTTATGATGACATACTTGTGTATTAAGTCCATACAAATTATTCACGGGTGAGGTGGAGTCTCCATAAGCCGCCTCCTTTTCTTTTTTTTTTTTATCCCCACAAAGCCTTCAACTTCTCACACCCTCATTAGTATTGTAGTTTAATTATACTTCTCGCCAGACTTGGACTGAAGAACAGTAAAGGCTAGCGTCGCCCTCGCTCCTCACTTAAGCTACCAGCTGTTTCCCAGATGTTTGGCTGCTCACACACTCTGCAGACCTTGAGGCTAACGTAATCACCCTCCTTAAACCACAGCTAGGACTATCTTTAGCTGAGTGTGTGTGTGTGTCTGAGAGTACGAGAGAAGTAGCTAAAGCGATTGACAGAGCGTTAGGGATGGACTTTTTGTTTTTGTGTGTGTGGCAGGAGTCAAGAAAGGAGGAAGTTCTTCAAACAGAGGGGGAAATACTTCTTACCATTTTAGCTTTTCTTGTGTGTGTGTTTTGGGATCTGTCCGAGGCCAAAATGTTCCCTCTCTGTTTTTAGACTCTCACACAGCCGTACTCAGGAAAGTTCTTTTCACCAGAGACTTTATTCACTGACTTGGAATTTGGTGCAGTTTTTCTATGACACAAACGTAGCATGCATGCATACATTCAACTGCATATTACTGTCAAAGAAAATCCACACGTTGAATGACAGCCAGCAGTGAAAGTTTTAAAAATGGATCATAATCCTAAAATTGAAGACTCAACCTTGTCTGCAGAGCTTTTTGTTTTGTCCACAAAGGCAAACCTTCCCATCTTATCGCTATTACACACTCATTCAGTATGTAGACACAACAATAGGAGCATGCATTAGCTCTGCAATACATATAATTCTGCCGAGAAGCCACCAGAGAGGCGTTTGAACTCTGGAAAATGGCGAGGCTTTGCCGTGCCGTGACTGTGCTGGATTAGGTGTTTCTTTTTACTGCGTCCACTGCTTTGATCACACGGCGCTGGTGTGTTCTGTCTGCCTGGAAAGACACAGTGTTCATTTGAGGGGGCTTTGGATGGATTTTAAACTTCTTTGCTACCTGCATCAAGTAAAAGTTGTTATTTTTAAATCGATTTTCAGGTCTGAAGAGCAGTTCATGTGTTACTGCTGTGCTCTGGTATATTTTTCCTGCACTGTTATGTAATTAAGAGTTGTGATACGTAACCAACAGAGATGAGCACCATCTAATGCACATTCCCTGTCAGAAAAGATGCAGCATTACTTGGAATTAATGGCATGCTACTGAGTGATTTGTCTTTTTTTTCTCTCTCTACACTCCTGTAATCAGTTCTCAGGAATACACTAATGGTGCAGAGATGGATCAAATGTCTTCAGACTTCTCCTGCTTCAGTTCAGACTGCTGACAAGTGTGTCCTTCCAGAGCACTTTGAGTTAGACTTTAGGATGCACATCTGCGCTCTTCCACTTGGCACTGTTTGTACTTGTTTATACTGTTGGGAGCTCCTGTTTTAAAGCAAAACACATCTGACCTTTTGCTCAATTTAGAAATTTGCACAAATTTCTGCCCCGTATGCTTTTCAGTGACCACCTGAACATTGGCATCTGCACCGCATAGTTTCGAAAAGTGCACTTAACTTGAGCGAGCCACTGCAGTCCTCTGTGTGTGTGTCGGTGTGTGTGTGTGTGTGGACTTCTGAGGCCTGTTCAGACTCGTAGAAGAGAGGCTTCAGTACGCCATTACGCCGCGTGAACTCTTCTGCTGACTTGTCACTTTCTCCGCAGGAAAAAAAAAAACTTTCAAAGTCTTTCATTCCACTCGCAAGCCCGAGCCGGAGTATTTACCAGTCAGCTGTTTTCCCTCCGTTTCTATTTGTTTGTGTTTCTGCATCGGCATTAAGTCGGCCCTTTGATGTTGCCCTTTTTCGAATGCAGCGTCAAGTCATAGTAAAGGAGGAAGTGTTACGTGACAAGAAGTAAAGCTTTCGCCCAGAGTGCCGTAATTATAATACCATCTACAATGTGTGTCTCACATACCGGCCATTAGGTTTGTGCCCACGCGTGTTATTTGGAGAAACCAGGTTAAAGCAGGATATGATAAAATACAGTCTTCAAGCATTGCGGTAATCTGGTTATTCTGAAACCCACATGGTTAGGAGTCAGATTTCTTTCAGATTTTAACCAAGCGGCAACCTCTGAGGCTGAAACATGAACCCAGCACAGAAGTGCCAAAAGAAGCTCAGTTCCTCAAATTGCCCCTTGAGGCTGGCTCTGTACGTAAGCCAACCTCCACAGACCATCTTATTAAAATGCCTAACTTTACACTAGAAATACACCAGTTAAAGGTCTGAAGTTGTGGCCTCTTTAGCTTATTTCTCCATTCATGGCATGAGAAAGAGGTAATATAATGTCCAACTCACCATTTGAATTGTATCAGGCTTTACGTACAGTCACTTTTTTTTTTTTGACAAACTGATCGATTGTGGGCTGCAAGGTGGAGCAGTGGATAACACTGTTGCCTCGTAGCTAGAAGGTCGGTGTTCCACGTTGAGGACACCCGGGATCTTTCTGCATGGAGTTTGCATGTTCTCCCCGTGCAGCGTGGGTTCTCTCCGGGTTCTCCAGCTTCCTCCCACACAGTCCAAAAACATGTTGAGGTTAATTGGTGATTCTAAATTGTCCATAGGTGTGAATGTGAGTGTGCTTGGTTGTCTGTCTCTAAGTGTAGCCCTGTGATAGACTGGTGACCTGTCCAGCTGGGATAGACTCCAACCCCCCCACAACCCTAATGAGGATTAGGCAGTGTATAGATAATGGATGGATGGATGATTGATTGTGATATTATTGGTCACAACACAGATACAGTAAGAAGACAAGCTCTGTAGCAAGAGATCTTCTTCAAATGCATCCCATTTTGCAGACTCATAAAACCTAAGGGGAGCCACTAGCTCGGTAGATGCAGCTTGCCAGCAGCACCTCCCATCAGTAACAGAACATAAACACAAAAAAATAACTGTTTTCAGACTTCCCCCGAGGCTGGTCCTGTCTTTGAATATCCGTGCCTGCTTGTTTATTGGGCTGAAGTTGACAATGACTGGCATCCTGCCTCTTTCCCCTACCATCATCTCCTCATGTGTGAATCTACCGAGAGTCCTCGAAAACACAGGATGCATCTCAATTGTGGCCCTCCTCTTTTATCCATCGTCCCTTTTCATCCACGTTTTTTTTTCCACTTATCTGACAAGATAACTCAAAGTAAACCTAATCTAATCTCATGAACAGATGAATGGATGTGTGACTGCTTTCATGTATTAGTGTGATCCAGCTACAGATTAAAGGCGGGCCATGCTGAGAGCGGGAGACACCACTGAAGTTCTTTCTAAGTTGCTGAATAGTTTCCCCCCCCCCATCTCTGATACTTCAGTGAGATTCTCCTGTAACTGACGTGCTTTTGAAGTACGGTAGCTGGCTTGTCACACTCACATTTCCTTTCTGAGCTCACATGGCCGCCCACTGGGAACGAAACCTTGTCGGAATTTGGGTTCAAAGGGGGGCTCCTGGGATCGAAGACATCACATTGACAAGACTTCAGGGCCATGATGTGCTCTTAGTTAAGTAAAGCGTCTGAGTATTACATCCACCAGTGTAACTCGACCATTCAGGCAACTACTGCAAACTAAGTTTCTGAACTTAAACTCCCTGCCCCTTGATAGTTAATTTGTTCAGTTTGATCATTTATAAGTACAGAGATATGTACAGATCAGCCCCAATATTACAACCATATACGTAAAAGTTTCATGGTTGTACTTCTTTGGCTATATTTTCAGGTACTAGCAACAAGACCTGCCGTTCTGACCATCCTCTGACCCCGTTATCCAGCCATTACAGCTCTTGTCCAAGTCATTCAGTCTTACATTTGTCCATATTTCTGCATTCCAACATGTCAGCTTCAAGAACTGACTGCTCACTTGTTGCCTAGCTGCTCTCACCCCATTGGCCAGTGAAATCGCAATGAAATAATCACTGCTATTCGCTTCACCTGTCAGTGGGTTTATATTGTGTCTGATCAGTTTATACTCTTGTTCGGGACAGTTTGTGTGTCTGTAAACACTATTTTGACGCAGCTCTGGGAACAGATGGTGTTGTAGAAATTCTAAGCATTTCCTGTTGTTACAAAAGCAAATATAGAGAATTGTGCAGCCTTGGCGGAGGTGCGCGCTCCGAGTACTTACTCACATTTGCATCTGGACTGCGTGAGCATGTTAGACTATAATAACTAAGTAGGTCACTGTAATGAGACTACTGTGATCATCTTAACTATATATAGTGCTAACATTAAAATGATGGAGCGGCTATTTATTCCGTGCAGCCTCGATGCACAATGACTGTTCTCAGCAGACGTAATTCAGCGTGTGAGAGTAAACACACTCACTTTATTTGACTTGTATGAATGAAGGTAAATTAGGCTCCTGATACATGCTACAAAGATAATTATACCTCCAGGGTAAATCAAGTACCATTAGTTCAGATGTATGTTTGCAGGATGCAGATTGCAAGTACAGTTTCGAGGTACTTGCATGCTACTTAAGTATTTTATTCTACTTTACATTTCTAATCCACTACATTTCAGAGGGAAATATACTACTTTCTATTTCACTACATTTATTTGGCAGCTTTAGTTACTCATTACTTTTAAGATTTAATGCAACGGGGAACCATCTTTTCAAATGCAATACATTGTTAAAGGTTAAACTAGTGTTTTCCAACCTTTTTTGCCTTCTGATGTTTTAGCAATACGACAGTGTGTTATCAGGGTCACATTTCAAATATCTATGAGTTGTTAACAGCTCCACCAAACAGATTTTCCCCTCTAAACCAGGGGTGCCCAATCCTGGTCCTCGAGAGCCCCTATCCAGCATGTTTTAGATGTTTCCCTCTTTCAACACACCTGATTCACATGATCAGGATCGTTATCAGGCTTCTGCAGAGCTTGATGATGAGCTTATCATTTCAATCAGGTGTGTTGGAAGAGGGAGGCATCTAAAACATGCTGGATAGGGGCTCTCGAGGACCAGGATTGGGCACCCCTGCTCTAAACTTTGCTATTGTTTAAATGATGCAGTATCTCACCATATTAAACTGCATACAAAGGTCCCTCCTACCTGAACTCTCTCATTCAGATTTACACTCCCTCCCGCTCACCAAGCTCGACCAACCTGATCCAACCACCACAACAGAACCCGAGTCGATAGCTGGACTCTTCTCCTCTGTGGTTACGTGGTGATGGAACAAGTCACCAAACTCTGTTCAATCTGCTGACTCCCTCTCAGTCTTTAAGAAAAGACTAAAGACCCAGCTCTTCACCGAACACCTTTGCCCTTGACAGCCCGAAAACAAACAAAAAAAAAACCCTTTTACCTCTCACACAGCCTGCTACTGGCATCAACGCCCTATCACAGGGGTGTCCAATCCTGGTCCTTGAGGGCCACAGTCCTGCATGTTTTAGATGTTTCCCTCTTCCAACACATCTAAATCAAATGATCAGGATCGTTATCAGGCTTCTGCAGAGCTTGATGATGAGCTGATCATTTCAATCAGGTGTGTTGGAAGAGGGAAACATCTAAAACACGCAGGGTTGTGGCCCTCGAGGGCCAGGATTGGACACCCCTGCCCTATCACACTTGAATTTGTTCTATACCACTTATCTGGGTTGTTTTCTCCAAACTAGATCCTTGCTTGTGTTGTGTCTGCTCTCAGATGTATGTCGCTTTGGATAAAAGTTTTAAAGGGAACTGTAGAATTGCAAAGGAGTTGCCCGACCCCCTGAGCCAGTACTTCGACAAAAATCTTGATTTTTCATGCAGAACTTTTACCTATAATTGAGTCTATTTTCATTACTGTCCTGGTACTTCTGCTTAAGTTTTGATTCTGAATACTTCCTTCACAACTGGCAGAGTGTTTTTGTGATTTGGGCAAATAATGTCTTTAGAGTTGATGTGCTTTCATCGTGTTCAGCAGTAAAGCAATTCCACCGCAAGCTGTTTATCTAAATGTTTCCTACAATCAAGTGTGAGATCTGTTTATGTTTTGAAGTTAGCTTAACGATTCCCTTCACCACATCTGCGCTGTTACATGTTTACTCTGTCATCACCGCCTTCCTCAGCAAATATTTGAATAGAAATATTTGCATAAAATATTTGTCAGAGAAGAAGCTTTGAATGTTTTGGCACAGCTTTCACACAGTTCTTATAATTGACCACGTCATTATTATCAGACAAATTACCTCTTAAATAGGATTCATGCTGTTTAAAGTGTTTCTTTTTTCAGTTGCCTTGTATTGACGGTTTCTCTTTTTTGCCCACAAGAAAACAGAAATAAGATACCTTCCCTGATAACTCATAATTCTTGTCTCTCTGAATTAGATTTATTGCGTGTCGGAGGGTTGTTGTTTAGCAATTCTTGCCTTTGTAGCTCATCACCCGTGAGCTCCAGGGCTGCTGATGACTTTACCAGGTCTCAGTCTGGCTGCCTGTTCTCGGCTCTGGCAGCAGCTCCTGTTTTCAAGTTGAACTTCGTGCAGCTTGCTGGCTTTACCTTCTCTTTGCTTTGGCTTTTCTTATTGCTGCGGTGATGTGTTGACTTGCTCCCAACAGTCACTGTCACCACACTAGACAAGTGTGTAGCGCGCTGCCACAAACCGTGCAAAACACCGGCGTACAGCGCAAACCAATCTGTTTATATGTCGAACTCATTCTGATTTAGCTCGTTCTTCGGCTGGCATGACAGAAGCTGCTTTATGTTCAGCCACTGTAGGGCCGTGACACATTACTGCTGACAGGAGAGCGTAGATCAGGTTTCGGGTCTTGTTTCAGTCTGCAGGCTCAGTTTCAGCAGTTTCCCTGACAGCAGTACATGTGTGTTGTTGTGGGGATAAAAGCATCAGAATAACATACTAGAATGTACATATAGTATTATTGTTTTCACACCAAAGATCCACAGAATGGAACCTTTACTGTGTATCAAAATGGTTTCTGAGCATCATTATCGGTAACACCAACAGCAGTGTCGACCTGCAGGGAGCTCAGCCGGCCAGTACACAACAGTAAGCTAAAGAGATTCATTTAAATGCAGCTTCTTTTTTTTAAGCTAATGTAAACTCACTTTTCAAAATTAGCAACTAGAAGCTTTTAAGGATTGTGCAGTGCAGGATGATGTCAAGCATTATTTATTGCAGAAAGAAATGTTGAACATTTTGTACCTTTAGGAGATGTCTGTGCTCTTTAGTGTTGTTTCTGACGTGATGTTAGCCCTCTGGCGTAAGCGAGCTGCTCGGTTTGTCATATTTCCTCTGGGCTGTCACACTTGACAGATGTTTGTTTTGGCCGTTGATGTACTTTTACCTCCGTAACTCTGAGGTCAGCGCTTCTTTGTTTCAGACACGGTGTAAGAGGCGGGGCAATCACACCCTTGTATTTACGATCCAATAGATTTGAAACCCAATTCATCTAATTGTCCAATGACAATTGTACACCTGGTTCAGGCTGATTCTATGTAGCTGACTCATGCCTTTGTCTGCTGTGATGATGTAATGTTGTCGAAACATTATTTTGTTTGCGCAATTAAAGGATGTGACTTCGTCTGTGTGCTCTGATATGTTTTGTTACCCATGACAGCACAGTGTCACAAATACTGACTACAGATATACAAAACAATTTGAATGTGAAATTTACCCTAAAACACTGATGATAAACTGCAGTGGATGTTGTTGTTTTCTTGAGATAACCAGAATTATTACAAGAACGTAGTGCCAATAATGTAAAGCAGTGGTCCCCAGCCACCGGGCCGTGGGTCATTTGGTACCGGGCCGCACAGAAAGAATAAAAATGTTTTATTGGTTTATTTTGTTTCCGGCAAAGTCTGCAGGGTGTTTTATTTTGCAAAATGTCTTGCTCGTCTTCCCGTAACTTCTGGCTGTGCTTGTTTCCCGTCAGTTTTCATGCCCGGCCATTAAAATCTGTTCTAACTGCTGCCAAAAGGAATAAAAAACAAACTTTTCTGGAGAGCTTCTTTGAAAAGAGGACGAGATGCCGAGACAGAAGAAATAGTAAATACTTATTTAGCAATAAAAAAGTAATTTGATTCGATTATGACACTTTTTTTAATAGAAAAAACGATTATTATTTGTTATGTGCGCAATGAAAAAATGGTTTTGCTTGAAACCGATCCGTGGTGCAAATAAGGTTGAAGACCGATGATGTAAAGTGCTCAATATTGGGCTCAGTCACGATCATTCAGTTATGTCTCTGCAGTTGAGTGATGTTTCTCACCTGGAGATTTGGATCTACAGACACAGAGCTTCCTCAAGTCCTTTTTTTTCCATCCTCCAACCATGACCCAAAAATTGTTCCTCCTGCCTTCACCCAGTCTCTTTAATGCACCACAGAGGATTCAAGACGTGAGGGCAGCGACCCTTTCATCGTATGTCTTCATCGATTGGTCACTCGATCTGATGGGAAAGTAAAAGAAGCAGTCGGGCTATTATAGGAAACCGTTTTGCTATAATAGCAATTAATCTCTTTAAAAAAAACTCTTGCCAAAACACAAATACCATATTTTATTCATAAAATAAAAAATAGATGCTGTGTGTGTGGAGAATCCGAATCGTGACTGTTTCTTGAAAACATCTTTGACAGCCTTGTTTTTGTCTTTTCTTTATAATCCAAAAGGCTTTTTATTCTACTTTTATCTTGACTTCTTCGGGGGAGAAAAAAACTTAACTGTAGTCCAATATAGTCACGGTTATCATTATTAGTCAGCTTGAGCCCAAGAAGGACGTCAAGAGTGACTCCGCTTGTGGCCTTTCACAAAATATTAGAGCTATTGATTTTCTGTTTTCATTGCTTGCCAACGTCTGTTCTGTTCTTTCAGTGATAAACAGAACTGTCTATTTGTGTCATTTCCATCAGTCGCATTTTGTCTCCCTTCCTATTCCCTCATTATATCTCTGTCTCGTTGCCTGAAAAGGCATTGAGTGACTTTGCAAGTTTGCGATGCCTTTCACTTCATTTCTTGTCATTCTTATTCATATTTCTTTTTTTTTTACACATTTTCTCTCACTGCTTCTCTGTATTGAAAATGTGGTTTTATGCAATCTCACTGTCTGACTCTCCCTCCCTCCATCTTCCTGTCTGATAATGAAATAACGGATGAGCAAGTACATTTATGTTATTTTAATGACTGTGTTTTTTTTCTCTCTCTCTCTATTTTCAGACTGCCAAAGGCTACATCCTCTTGTTTGATGTATTGGGTGGAGGAGATGACAAGTACCTCTATGAGCCCGTCTATCCAAAGTAAGCGCAACACGCATTCATACATTGATGCACACATGCACAGGCAACGAACCATCCAGCCATCTTTATGATATGTTATATCAACTTCAAATGTGGCCTGTATCTGTTGAAGGGTTAAATGTACAATATTGCATTTATATTATACACACAACAACACTATTTTTTGTGTTGTTTGATCTGTTCAGTAGTGGATATCGCAATGTCAGCCCTGCTCACTTTGCCACCTAATGACATTATTGGCTATAAATCATTCTCTAGCACTGACGCTACACTGGGTATAATGGTCGAGCTGCACCTCATGAGCATTTTTCTACTGGGGGGGGAAATCTCTGGCATCTGATTATTTTTTTTAAAAACTAATCACAGTCGTCTTGGAATGCCGCAATGGCGTTCACTCATATTAGTGACCGGAGAATTGTTTTGGTGGAATGTTTGCATGCAGGGATGTGACCACTGCCAATAAAATGAATATATTAACTAAAAAAATAAGTACCAGCTTACTTAAAGGTTGCTTTATTGCATTGTCCAAACTTTGGTAAAACTTTTTTAGCATGTAATTTGCTGCCTGAAGGTTGTTGTTTCGCGTTTTTGAAAACAGTTACATGTAGATAGCGAAAGGGAGAAAAAGAAAGTTGCTGACATGTGCGGCCAATAACAGACTTATACCTGCAATCTGCATCCGATGAGTCAAACTAGCGCTGAGTAAACACAGATTTAGCTTATACAAACACTTAGCATCTACTGCTTTTTCCTTTTAGCAGAGTTTTTTCTTGCTGCAGGAAAATGTCAGGTTCACCTAAGCCTGGCTTACACTGCAGTGCTTTAGTGTAATCCTAACGTACCACTGTGTCACCTCTACTAACAACCAGAGAAGCAGATCTGGCTTTTAATTTTGGTCGGATCCAATGATCAGCACGTTATTTGGTCATGCAAGAGGTTTACAGACCCAGTCTTAAACCTCGGGAACAGCTTGCAGACACTGTTGCCAGGCAACAGTAAACATTTTAGCCCTTGAAGCTACCGTTAGCTACAGATATTAAAACTCATAATTAAAATCTGCCCTCCAGTTCTCCACGAAGAAAAGACTACCTGTGTTGACTGCATCGTTATAACAATTTTCTCTCCCAGACTAACTTAACCTTCTACTTTCCCATTGCAAAGTGTTATTAGCAACACAGCAAGCACCACAGTCACTATTTTATTCACGTCTGCTTTCTCATGAGATCACATTAGGCGGCACACCGCTTCCTCACTTCTCCCTCTGGCACGATAATCTTAATAATACCCTTTAGTGGTGGATGTGCCATTATTTTCCAATCTTTTAGAACGTGCTCATCTGAGCTCAGAGAGAAGAGTAAAGTTTCTCCTTATGAGTGCGATGCAGCCTGATTTCAAAATTTGACAGGATTTTAAAACTCCTGTCATCTGAGGCTAACCAAACACTCCCAGTCAAGCGTTATTAGCATTATCAACCGGCAGCCGTCTGTCAGTGCAGCTTAGAAACGGTGCTATTAGTAATACATGGCAGCTTTACAAATATATCCTCTTTTGTTTGTTCATGACCAAATATGTAATCTTCTGTGGTTATATGGTTGAGGCTGGTAGTGAAATTGTTGCATGAGGAAGACAAGCTTCAGTTCAGTGTTCTCAATGTAATGAATTTAAAACATCTGATGTAGCATTAGCACATGAGACATTATCAAAAGCACGACTGTCAGGAGAACCACTGACTAGCACACTAAGGTTTGTCTATTAAATAACAAGACTGGGCTTATGGTGGTTGAAGCACATGTGCATGGCTGACGCATGTTGTATACATTCATCAGTAAACAAGCCCTGAAAATTCCAACCTCCTCAAATACATCCATCCATTATCTATACACCGTTTAATCCTCACTAGAGGGGCTGGAGCCTATCCCAGCTAACTTAGGGCGCACATTCACACCTACGGACAATTTAGAATCACCAGTTAACCTCAACATGTTTTTGGACTGTGTGGGAGGAAGCTGGAGAAGCTGGAGAGAACCCACGCTGCACGGGGAGAACATGCAAACTCCACACAGAAAGATCCCAGGTGTCCACACCGGGACGCGAACCGGCGACCTTCTTACCAGCTGCGCCACCTTGCACCACCTCCTCAAATACAATAAAACAAAACTACAGCATTTGTCTCATTATTCAAAAGCCACACCTTGTATATCCTACATTGCATATATCTGTGATATGCTAATTACATTTTTTCACATTGAGATTTTGATTAAAGTTCTACTTCTGACCGTTTCACCTTTAGCACAGTTTCTTCACAGGTTGTGGTTTTTCCGTAAAAGACCTGTTTTCATTTTTTACTTTTGGGTTATTGAGCGTAGGTCAGTGGCACAAAACAAAATCTACAACAATGTTAAGTGTGCAAAAGGTGAATGCTTCTCAGGTTTTCTCTGTGTCTTTCAGAGTGTCTGCTTTTCTTTCTTCCTTTACTAATCCTCTAATTTGTGTGCTTGGTATCAAGTGTGTGTGTGGCTCGCATTGTGTTTGGGTGTGTTTGCCTCACATACCTCGACAACATACCAGCAGAGGTCGGGCAAGTCGGGGCATATTGAATGATCTTCATCACATGAGCTAGAAACATGAGTTGGATTTTAGGATTTCAGCACGTGTATTTGCACATTTGTGAAACTAATATGTGTATTTAAAACAATGCGTTTGTGTGTTTTTTTGTTTTTTTTTTACAGAGGAAGTCCTCGCGTGAAGGTGACACCCGGTTACAAGGAGGAGCAATGTGCCCCCGCTCTGTCTTTAGAGATGAAGAAGCCTGTGGATCTGGAGGCCCCCATCACCAGGTAGATGCTTCCCTGTGATCTCGTTTCTCTCTCTGTTGTGTCTGCCTGTCTGCCTCAGCCTCACACAAACACCACTCCACTCTCGCTGCTGGCCTTCAGCGTGTCATCAAGCTCACAATCACACAGGCAGAGCCACCTACACTCACCGAAACCACCAAAAGATTTACTCACACCGTATCGTAATGCGAGCGCTTCCTGTAAACTATAGGAGAGTGCTATGAATCATGTTTGTTTATGTCCACCTCCTTGTGCACAGCTTCACCGCCGTGTATGTTTCCATGTATACATATTTTCTGGTCATTTCAGCTCATTACTTTGAGGTCTTGTAAATGAAGCACTGGATGTCTTCCATTAAAAACTGGATTTATACATTTTAAAGCTACGTATCTGTTGTTTTTGCTGAAGCAGCTTACCAGCGACTATTTAAAGACCTTCTTCCATTGTTATTGCCGTTACAAATGAATAGCTCCTTGTGTATCCGTGCAGGGAATTTGGCGTGAAAAAGACTCTTCTTCCTCTAATGGAAAGTCAGTATTGGCAGTGAGCGATTACCGAGGTGCAGTGGGACGCTAAGCTCCTCTGCTGTCATTTGCGAAGGCAGAAGCCTGCAGAATCGACAGAAATGGAGACTCGCTGAGAGGGGGGAGTGATGGACAGATGAATGGAGACAGGGTGATAGGTTTAGATTGATGGAAGGAAGGAATGATAGAAGTAACATTTTTGATTTCATTGTTAGTCGGATGGAGTTAAATGTTGCCTTCAAATCGGCTTCATACAATATGTATGGTTTCCGGACAGTATTTTTGTTAGATAAGAGGGTTTTCTGATTTAGAATGAGAGTGAATACACCTGACAAAAAGCATGACAGGAAAAGCTACGAGCCTGTGTTGCCTTATGCAACAGAAATCTATGCATTTCCCTGTTATTTCCAACCCTTTGATGAACAAAAATGTCTATTATGCTTGAGTAAAGAAAACCCCAATGAACAAAACTGGTTAAAGAATTGATTTGCTATATTTATTCTCATCATTTTGGCGCTGGTAATATACTTTTATGCTGGCTTAAGCCTCTTTGGGGTGGCACCAAAAATGCCTTGATGCGGAAAAAAAACCCTGGATAATCACGAGGTATTTTGAGAATGCAAATTTCCTGACCAGATTCCATCAATCTGTTTGACGTCGTTTAATGCTTGTGTGTGACCCTGATTGCCCGTCAAGTTCCCTTGTGGCAATTTTTCTCGTTACTCCTTCTAAATGTGGCGTCTCTGTTTTTGTCTGTTGCATTTTATTGCACGTAAAAAATGTAAATTGATTTTTGACTCAATTTATTTGAAATCTTTTAGGATGGCTCCAGCTAATCTGCAAAATTGGAGCAAACAGGACATTTGTACGTTTTTAAATCGGCATCCTCTCTCTGGCACTTCAGGCCTGCTTTGAGTTTGGAGCAGTAATGGTGCAAATCGCCTGGATTCAGCCTGTAAGATATGATAAATGGACAGGGGTTTTTTTTGTCATGCACATCAATAAATCATGAATATTTCTGTTTTTGGACAAACGTTACATTTTAAGAAAAGATTACAGGCTGTAGAACAATCGCTTTTCACTATTTCATGACAATTTATAGTCATATCCATCAATTAATCAAGAAAATAACAGTTGCAGCTTGTAGTAAATTAGTATACTGACAACTAAATGTGTAGTGTTTCTCAAATCCATCCATCCAATATCTATACACCGCTTAATCCTCACGAGGATCGTGGGGGGCTGGAGTCTATCCCAACTGACTGACTGGACTGGACAGGTCACCAGTCTATCACAGGGCTACACTTAGAGACAGACAACCAAGCACACTCACATTCACACCTACGGACAATTTAGAATCACCAATTAACCTCACGGAGAACCTGGAGAGAACCCACAGTGCACGGGGAGAACATGCAAACTCCACGCAGAAAATCCCAGGTGTCCTCACCGGCGACATTTTTGCTGCGAGGCAATAGTGCTAACCACCGACCACCTTGCAGCCCTACTTCTCAAATGTAGATCCTAAATTATAATATAATCGATGAAGACAAATTCCTTTCATGTCAAACAAAACTGCAATAAACAACACAGGATTCTGTCAGAGAGGACCCAGCGTTCAGTAATTTGGTTCTCTCCTGTGTGGTGGTTTGAGTTTTCTTTCTGTTTTCCTTCCAGTCACTCACCTTCCCTGCTGTCACCCACACATCCTCGAGCTGGAAGTTTTTTTTTGTTTGCTGAGTGACAAGAACCATCTTTTTGTTTGCCTTCTGTTTGTATTGTCTACGTCTTCCGCGTCCCCGCGTTCATCCGCCGCTTCTCCTCCACTGTCTGCACTCGACAGAGATTACAGGGTAGTCATCTGAATGAGAGCACTCTGTTGGCATTTCACAGGCACAGCTTGATTGTGCAGGAGATGAGTGGGCGTCTCCTGCTGTGGAGCTGCAGTAAAAAAGACGTCGCCTCCTCCACACTGTCAGTCCACTGCGCTCAAATCCTTTGCTTCTTCGTTTCTGTTACTTTCTGACTCTTGGGTTTCTCCTCTCGGTTGTGCTGGTGGTAAACCTCTCGGACTTCTTTGGAAGACAATGAAGCACTTTTAACGCGCACAAGCACACTGTTGTTCGTCCCCCTTGTGCGTTAGAAGACAGTGAGACTTGGCAGTGGCAGCGATGTGGCCTCATCACAGCTGGCCAGTAAACCTTTCAGGCTTCACTCAGGGCACAGCTGGATAATGAATAGTCCACTGTATTCTGTCTTGTTATCTTGCTCCCACCCGTCCTACCTACCACGGCTGCCTGTTTTCTTTTACCGACTCCTACACTCTTTTTCTCGAATTAAACTTCATTTTTGTGTTTTTCTCTTGTGCTTATCAGTCTGCAGTCGCTCCAGGAGGACTTGCTGGTGTGCACCGCTGACGGCTACCTCCATGTGCTGCACTGGGATGGACTGGGCAGCAACGGACGCAAGGCCATCTGCCTTACCACGATTCCCTTCTCGCTCGACCTGCAGTCGGCTCGAGGTCAGAGCTCACCCCCGCACACAGTCAATAGCTAATATTGGGAAATTAACAGTGATGCACGATATTAAAATGTCTGGCCAATATCCGATATTAAGATTTCTGATATCGCCGATAACTGATATTACCGATGTCAATATTCAATTTTTGTTCACACTGAAAAATGAGTCTAAGTGAGCACTGTGAGAATGTGAAAACTATTCAAAAGAAGCCCATACCAAATTAAACCACAAGGTCGACAGCTGTGGCTCAGGTGGTCGAGCGAATCGGTCGATTCCGCCCTGTAACCTGTGTCCTGGTCGTTGTGTCCCTAGGCAGGACACTTCACCCACCCTGCCTGGTGTGAATGCGTATGAATGGATTGTTTGAGGTGGTGGGCGGAGGGGCAGAATGGCAGCCACACCTCTGTCAGTCTGCCCCAGGGCGGCTGTAGCTACAGTCGTAGCTACCGCCACCAGAATGAATGTGTGTGAATGAATAATTGACAGTGTAAAGCATCTTTGAGTGTTTAGAAAAGCGCTAAATAAATCTGATCAATTATTATTAGTCTTCTTTATTACGTAGCAAAAGTAAAACATATTTGAACATATTTAATGTTCAAGTCCAGGACCATTTAAGTAAAAACATCTGTGAAATAGCAGCAACATTAAATGGAGAGACGAATGTTAGACAATCATTGGAGCTGCCTGCCACTGAGAGTGCTTCAGGTTCAGTGTCTTGCTCAAGGACACGCCAACTGTGGAGGGGCCGGTGATCGAACCGCCAACCTTGCGATCGAGGACAACCGCTCTACCATCTGAGCCACAGCCGCCCTTACTTACCCTTAACTTACTCATTACAACAGTGTTTCCATGTTAAATTCTCTCAAACATGAAACCATATTCTGTGTGTGGGTGTGTAGGTGGCCCCTCTCTGGACCTGGAGGGAGTCTATATCTGCTCTATGGAATACTGCGTGACCCTGGACGGCTTCGCTGTGGTGCTGAGTGACGGGCGCCTCGGTTTTATCACGCCACTCAGCAACACCATCACCGCAGATGTAAGGAAACAAGTCCACACTCATGCACACTAACAGGCCTGGAAAAGTAGATCACATGACCATTTGTGTACACTAAACACGCAGGCGCTGGTGTAAACACACGTAGTACAAAATACTATAGAAGAAGAGCAGCAGTGTTGAAAAGTAAGTCCTGAGATTTCACAGCAAGGTAGCCAATGTCTGTAGCCTTTTTTTCTTTTACCTATATTGAATAAACCACTGGTAGCAAAGACATATGTTTTTGTTTTCTTCCTGAAAACAGTCACATGATTATAAAGAATCAGGAAACAAAAGTGGTGACAGTCAACCAGAAAGTGAACATGACTGTCTGCGTCATATTTTCCAAAGGTCTCAGTTTCTGCCCGTCCACATTACAGTACAGCCCCAGAGCTTTTCAGCAGAGCTTTCAGAAGTCTCTAGCAGTGTGGACATGAGTAGCAAAGCAGAAGTTATGCATCTTAAAATGAAAACACATTAGTGTGAATGTAGCCACAGGATGTTAAAAAGTTTTTAGTAAAAGGCAATGAAAGGCTGCAAACCCAGATCATGAAAAAACATATAGCGGTTGCAGCACGGGATAGCTGCAATAGAAAAGCTATTCTCCAAGCATATGCCAGGATACTTGCAAAAAATGTAAAGGCTAACAGCATCAACAGTAAATAAATAAATGCAGGGGGAGTTTTTGTAAGTTTCAGGTGAAGTTAGAGAGCTGTGAATGCCCTTCATGGTTTAAGAAATGTTTTATTTAATGACAGCAGCTTCTATTTTACCACAAACCAGGCAAATAGAATTACTTACAAAGAACAATTATCCAAACAATTTTTTTCATTTATGTCATACTAATATGACTCAGCACGGAGCCCGCGGCTATTACTTAACTTGGCAGGATGTAAACAGAACTGACTGTATTTTCAAGAGATTTTTTCGCTTCCAAAAAGGGCAAGAGGAGTTTTAATATTACCATTCTGGCTTGAATAGA
Source organism: Stegastes partitus (assembly GCF_000690725.1). Lineage (NCBI taxonomy): Eukaryota > Metazoa > Chordata > Actinopteri > Pomacentridae > Stegastes > Stegastes partitus. The sequence goes on from NW_007579238.1 coordinate 152,141, forward strand.
TGTTCCAGGAATTGGACAGTGGGTGTTGAGGTTACCATGAAGATAAAAAATGTGCATTCAGATATAAATGTCAAATTAAAAATCGTGACCAAGCCGTCCAACGATTACGTTTATCCTCTGCTGTAGGCTTTCTGTTAGAGTATTGGTGAGGTTGCATTTCAAACACACTCTGCTAACCTTCAGTTACTTTGAATTCATCAAGGTTTCTTGTGTGTGTGTGTCCAGCAGCTGCAGGGAGTCTGGGCAGCAGACGTGACTGATGGCACCTGTGTGGCCGTCAACAACAAGTACAGACTGATGGCCTTCGGCTGTGCCAGGTACACATCTGTTCAACCGTCTCTCTCTCTCTGTGTCTCTGTCTTCACAATACGACGTCAGGAGGAAAACCTGAGTGTGTTTGTTTGCATTTGTGTGTTAGGGAGGGATTGTTGTCCATGCGGTGTGTGTCCAGTGTGAGAATCTGTCAGATTGTATTTGCAGAGGCAACCTAGTGTGTGCTTGTCAGGAACTCCTCGTGGATTATGCAATCTGCCAGGTTGGCAGGAATTTCTCTCCTCGCTGCTTCCTACTTTCCTTCTACATCTTTTTGCTACAAGTTTTTGTACCTGACTGAAACAACACGCACACGGGGTTAGAATTCTTTATGTAATTATTGTTCAGACGGCTTTTGAAAAAGAAAGTCGAGCCTAAAGTCAAACTTTGCACACTAAGTCTTTTGCACACTTTATGATAGAAGTGGTTGTTACTCTGTTGAAGCTCAGCGTGATTTTTTTTTTCCCTCTTTAATGAGAATGTGGGCGACTAACATGGCAGAAATCAGATTTAATCCTCTGTGATTAATGGGTTGCAATCAGCACAGATACATACCTTGACCTTGTGTTGTCAGCGTAGAAGTATGTGTGTTCAATTTAATGTTCAATCAAGAGCACTGCGAGTCGTTCAAAGCGTAGAATTGTGTCTTGGATGTAACGGTTCCAAATCAAAGATACGTGTCACTTGAAGCACTTCCAAGTCCTTGAAGTGTCTGGCTTTGATTACAGACGATGCTTCACGCCTTATACAACAGGTTGAGGCAATAAAAGCGTCTTTGTTCTCGTTACAGCGGCTCGGTGCTGGTGTACATGATAGACACCACCACGGGATCCATGCAGCTCTCCCACAAGCTGGAGCTCACCCCTAAACACTATCCAGGTATCTCTCAGTTTCTCTGCATCGCTTCTGTCTCCCTCCTCGTCTCTTATCTGTCTGCCCTTATCTTGCTCTCGCACAAATTCCTCTCTGACATAACGTACATTCCTGCATTTGTCTCTTCTATGGGCGTACATGCTCACGTTTCCTCCCGGTTCATATCGGTTTCAGTCTCAGTCCTGTAATGAGATCCAAGGCCATAGCTCCCCCTAGTGGCTCAACTGCAACATAGGCCCATCGTCATTTAAACAGTGAAAGTCGCTGGTGTTTTGCTGTTTTCTTACAATTAAGATCTCAGCATTAAAACTCATTACTTTAGACTCCCACATGAGGCTTTTGCCAAACACACCAGAATGCTGCAAAGGATCTTTTTTTGTATTCTACCTTTTACTCCACTACAGTTATTTGATAACATTAGTCACTTGCAAATGAAATGAAATAATATAATCAACAAATAAATGATGATGTAATACATAGATTAAGATAAACAACTTTATCGTTCCCCCGAGGTAAAAGTCAAAAGCAGACTAACCCAGCACAGTGGTTAAATAACTTGATGACTGCGTCAATAATTTTAACATCCATGTTGCTGCCCTGGAGACCATTGAAGTGTGTAGTTCTACTTAATTAGTGCTTTTAGTTTCATGTATTTTTAAATATTGATATTAATACTTTAGTACTTTTACTCAAGTCTAAATTTAATTGCATGGCTTTTACTTGTAACAGAGTAAAAGTTTTTCTCCCACCTCTGGCTTACTCCAATGTAATATTCTCATTTTCTTTATTTCTTAATCCTAAAATAAATCTTGTCTAAATACAGCAGCAGTATCATCCTACAGATATAAGAAATCCCATAAAGATTTGTATCTACTGTGACATGCATACAGTCATGTTAAAATCATATCTAATCATGTTATGAATTGCAATAATAATCAGAATCAGAAATACTTTATTGATCCCCAAGGGGAAATTGCTTTTAGTTGCAGATGCTCCCAATCAAAAGTCTTAAAGAGGTAGGAAGTAAAGATACATAGTAAAATAATTAATATGAAAATAAAATAAAAAATAAAAATACAACACAAAATAAATAAACGTTCTTGCTGTTATAAGTGTATATAAAATGTAATAGTAATCGTACTACTATTTGGGTTATTGTACATAGAATGGTAACTGCACAATATTCAGCAGTCCAAAGTCTGACACTCAGAGTGAAGAGTTGTACAGTCTGATGGCTACAGGCAGCAATGATTTTCTGTGGCGCTCTGTGGTGCATCTTGGTGCAATAAGTCTTGTACTGAAGGTACAATAAGTGGATTGTTTTATCAGAAACTGTGATTTATATGAGAGGGAAATAATAATTTTAAAGCCATGCAGGAGGAAAGAAGGTGTTTGACTTTCAAATGTTTTGTTTTCCTCACTTGGTGTCATTTGGAGTTTCTGCTCCTCATGAGTATGAAAATGATGAATCATAAAAGAGCTCAGTGCATCAATGAAATATTCCAAGCTTCTCACAGTTACTAAATACAGTGAGACGGAGAAAACAAGACATTTTTGACAGCTTTCACGGCCAATCATCATAAGATGTGATGTATTATGAAATATGAAATAAATTCCAACAGCGCACCATTTTTTGTTACAGAAATTCACTTAATATATGTTGTATAATGTACAGCAATAACTAAAATATCAAATCATATAACTTCTCTGAATTCTTTTTTTTAGACATCTACAACAAGACAGGCCCCGTCAAACTGATCTGCTGGTCACCTGACTACAGCGTTGCCATGGTTACATGGGAGTGCGGCGGCCTGTCGCTGTGGAGCGTCTTCGGCGCTCACCTCATCTGCACTCTGGGAGAGGACTTTGCGTGGGTGGACACACACACAAATGCAGCCTTGCACATGTCACACATCACTTGATACAATTTCTTGAAGATTTTTTTTTTCCTCTCTGTCCTCCCTTCAGGTATCGTTCTGATGATACAAAGAAGGACCCCCTTAAAATCAGCTCTATGGTATGTGGGTTTAATCAATGCTCGTCTGCTGTTTACATTTTAACACAAAAATGTAAATATAAGTAGTAGACTGTGTGAAATGAGCACAGATGTTTGAGTTGCGTTTATATTTTATTGCTCAAATCCAGGCTTCACTTAACCGTGTTAATTAGAGCAAATTGCTTTTCATTGGAGTGAAACAGAAGCAACACAGAGGCTGAACACTGTTAGTTTCTTGCATCGTTTGCAGTGACATTAATGAGATTTTTTTTTCCCTCTTGCTTCATATTTGTTTTTTAATTAATCGTTTAAATAAATAAAAAAAAGACATAAGAATAATCACTAAATCCACTTATACAGAACCGACGATCTCTGTTCATTAAACTGAAAATATTGAAATTTGAAGACCTGGTCAATTCCAAGGTACAGAGTTTAAAATATTCAATTACCAAACAGTATCCAAAAGCTCTTCTAATTAAGGGAATTTCAGTCTAAGAGGAATATACATGTTCACCAAACCAGCAGTAAGAACAAACTCTAAATTCCATTGTGAGAACATAAAAACATGTCTAAAAATAGGGAAATTTAAACAAATGATAAAAGATATAATTAAAAGATAAGCTGCTATTAAAGAGAATTATTAAAATCAATGTAATTATGATTTATTCTGAGAAAGTTATCATTGTGTAAATTGTGTGTTATTATTTATTTTGAGAAGGTATTATCAATGTGTGTTGTGTAATTTGTTTAATTCGATATATTTAAGTTATTATTGTCATAAGGGTTTTGGTTTATATAAGTATTCAACTTATTCCAAAACCCTTTTCGAATTTGAAACCTTGATTTTGTGATTAGTCATTCCGATTGTATTTAATTTTTTTAATATACTGACGCTTGCACTCTGCCTCTTTCCAGAGCTGGGGAGCAGAGGGCTACCACCTGTGGGTGCTCCCTTACAAGCCGGAGAGGAGGAGACCAGAGGAGCAGCAGGATGTGGAAATGGTCGCTCCCCCTCACTCCTCCCTGCAGGCCGGTATACTGCAGTTCCACTTCATTAAGAGTGCCCTCACTGTCAACCCCTGCACGGTGAGAGCAGCAATGGAAACATATCACCGCACGCTCAGCTCACACTAAAGCGCGCCGCCGCTGCCATTAAACATTCATGGTCTGTTTGCTCCACAGAGTAACCAGGAGCAGGTGTTGCTCCACGGCGAGGACCGCCTCTACCTGACCTGTGTCGACCCCACGCAGATCCACAGCAGCTCCGACACGCACCCGCGCACACACATGCACCCCCGCGACGGCAGCCCGATGCACCACCCTCCCAACCCCGACTCCTCTCTCTCTCAGGGACTCAGCACTTTACTGGGACACAAGCACTGGCACGTGGTCCAGGTAGGGACGGGCAGTCATCACTCCTGCTTAGGATTTATACAACAGTGGCAGTAGTTTGGGAATAGCAGTGCAGCCTTGGTCGATTTGTGGCAAAAGACTTTATTTACATCATTAGGAAATGTTAGTATGAGGTTACATGACATGGAGTTAGATGAAGATCTCATGAAAAGCGACTGAGTGCTTATAGACTTAAGCAAGAGGTTTAAATGGTAGATTATAATAACAATAGCAATAATAATAGGTTTATTTATGAAGCGCTTTTTAAAACACAGGGTTACAAAGCGCTTTCACATAACCCAAAAAGATCAAAACACAATTTTGATAAAATAAAAGTTAACGTGATGCAATTTAAAATGAGTTCAAACAAACATGTATACATACAACACAAGCATAACATACATGCATACAACACAGAGTATCAGCACGGGAAAAGCACAGGAAAGGAGAATAGAGAGAGGACAGGAAAGAGGACAGGAAAGACATGAGGACAACAACAACACCTTAAAGGAAGGCCAGCCTATAAAAGTGGGTTTTAAACATTTTTTTAAAGACTCCGCAGAGTCAGCAGATCTAACTGCAGTAGGCAGATTGTTCCAGAGCTTAGGAGCAACAACCTCAAAAGCACGGTCACCTCTAGATTTAAAAAGGGAGCGAGAAACAACCAAGAGGCCTTGATCGTTGGATCGGAGAGGTCGGCTGGCAGAGTAAGGTTTTAATAATTCAGATATATATATATATGGGGGCTAGATTCTTGTTCCTGCTGTCGTGTACACTTCTAGTTTGTGGAGATGCATTCATTCATGCTCTGAGAGTCTTTTCTGGATCATAAAAAGAGAAATAAAAAAGTGGCAGAACCTCCCAATAACATGAACGAATGGGCAGTACCGCAGTAAATAGTGGTAACAGGTCATTGTGTTAATATGTGTTGCATCACCAAGGAGCTTTACCTGAACTTGCCTGTGTGTTTACAGCTCAGTGGATATGAAGTCTAGTTCATTCATTACCTTGTTTTTTGTTCTCCCCTAGATTCACAGCACATACCTAGAGAGCAACTGGCCTATACGGGTACGTGTGATTGTAACTCTGTTTACTCGTCATCGTTTGGTCAAACATTAATGAACCCGTCTTTAAAATTCTTTCGTGAACTTTCTGATTTTATCTGTGGGGTACATAATCTAAATCCTGCTGTATTCCTGTGTATACAAAGTAAATGCTGCAATCTCAACTGTGTGTACACAAGCAGAATGATTGTTCTGAAAGGTGCAAGAGCGAAATATATATATTTAAAAAAAAGTTCCTCCTGTAATTCTTAGAGAGGGTTTATTGTTGTTGTGGGCCTGCAAACATCATTTTATATGGTTGTACAGACAAACTCGACTTGTAAATATGTCATCAAACTGGCTGCAAACAGTAAATATCAGGTAAACTATCAACGCTGTGTTAAGTTTTATGGTTAATTTGTTTTCTGCCAACACTTGAAACTGTCATGTTGTTTGCTTTATGGATGTGTGTCTCTCCAGTTTGCAGCCATAGACACAGCAGGCCAATGCATGGCTGTAGCAGGGAGGCGGGGCTTTGCACACTACTCCTTATTCACAAGGAAATGGAAGCTGTTTGGGAATATCACTCAGGTACGTTGAAGCCGTTTATTGAAGGATCACAATCGATATAAGATGGTTTTTGTACAGCTATCAGTAAACAACTTGTAGCTGCAGACATACCAATGAAATCTGTATTACCAAATATAGATGTAAATGCTTTGTTTGGATCCAAATCATGTACAGTTGTGTGTTTGTGTCCATCTAAGTGATGCACATGTTTGTCTCTCTGTAGGAGCAGAACATGACGGTGACGGGAGGTCTGGCTTGGTGGAACGACTTTGTGGTGGTGGCCTGTTACAATTTTATAGACCAGCAGGAGCAGGTGAGAATAAACCACCGCTTACTTCATTTATTGTCTCTCATAAATCCATGTATTTCATGCTATCTGTCACAATTCTAGACGTGTCTAATTGTGATTTCTGTTGACGACAGTTGAGGTTCTATCAACGCTCATCCAACCTGGACAATGCCTTCGCCTCGGTCACAAAGCTGCACTCAGACACCCTGCTGCTCAACGTCTTCAGAGACATGGTCATCCTGTTCAGAGCCGACTGCTCCATCTGCCTCTACAGCATAGAGAGGAGGAACGACAGGTGGGCCCCACTTGTAACTTCAGAGCTCCATAACATAAATCTTTTCCCAAGGACAGTCTCATCTGTTCGCAATCTGCCATCCTTTTTTTTTTTTTTCTTTTTTTAATCCAACTATGTCTACCAGCCTTTTACTTGGAGCATATTAGTTTTTATGCTTTGTGACATCAAGAATAAAGTGCCTGATGAAGAATTCTGGCCGATCGTTAAAGTTTTAGGCGTTTAAGACTACAAAACAAATGCTGGTACTGTTCAGGAATGACGATGTCTTTTCTAAACTGCATACACAGTTTCTTCCTCTGACACATTCCAGCAGCAGGGAAATCCCTGGCATCAATAGCCACCGTATTGTTAGGTAATAGTGTTACTCTGCTGCATTTTCCCTTGGGAAAAGAGGCTTTAGTAAAAGCTTTTGACATTAAACCCGTCACGTGCCAGAACTGGGCCTCTGCTTTTTCATCTGGCCGGGACATTGACTCATGCCAGCAACAGAACTAAAGGACTTTGTCAACTCGAAGGGCACTGGGAAAACGCAGAGCTCTGCCAAGGCCAATAGACTGGTTTTCTATGATATGTGAATCTGCGATCACACCCCTCATAAATATCTGGATGTTTATGTAAAGGAAGGTGGACAGACTCCAAAATGTAATGGCTTATTCCTTTACTCATGCACCAAGTCTCCACCAAGTTTCATCGGCCTGGTAGTTTTTGCATAAAACAAACAAGTCAAGTCAAATTTATTTTATTGTCAGTTCTGCTACACGTGTACACATACAGGAACTGAAATTGAGTTTCTCTTGAACCCTCATTTAAAAAAAAAAAAAAAAAAAACAGTTGAAAAAAAAATATACATGCTAAAAAAATGTTGAAGGTAAACATTTAATAAACATACAATAGGCTAAAAAATATACAATCTAAGCATATAATAGGCAAATGTGCAGTGGAAACAGTGCAAAACAGTGCAGCAAACAGCTTATTATGCTGTGAACAAACCAACAAACAGCAATGAAGACATTCCACTTTTATCTCCACCTCCTTGGCAGAGATAGACATGTGATGTAATTGAAAGATTTCAGAATACTTTATGTTTTTAATGTCCCTTTATTACAGCGACTTTCCAGACAGGCACATAGAGTCAATTTAATCAGGGAATATTTTAGAATGCTACGTGTTGTTTCTACATAGATGATCACTTGTCATATTGAAAGCTTTTGCAGTGTCACTGGGGTTAAAATAGTCCTCTAATTCCTTGTGTTGCTTTGTTTGTTTTTCTTTACTGTGCATGACTTTTTCTGTCCTTAAAGTTGAGATTCTGACTTATAACGTGTGCACTTGTACTCCTCATTCCAGTCCAAATCCGTCAGCCAGCGTGGAGCTGCTGCAGGAGGTGTCAATGTCTCGCTACATCCCTCATCCAGCCCTCGTGGTCTCGGTCACGCTCACGTCTGTGCGCACAGAGACTGGCATCACATTGAAAGCCCCGCAGCAGGTAAGACAGAAACACACACACACACACACACAATCACCGAGCTATAACCACAGGTGTGTTAACACCTCTGTAATGTGTCCGTGTCAGGCCTGCATGGCTGAGAGCATCATGTTGAATCTGGCTGGCCAGCTGATCATGCTACAGAGGGACCGATCTGGACCGCAGGTACGAGAGAAAGAGACGCCTGCTGTCAACAAGAAGCTGGTGAGTCCAAACACCTCTCCTGATTTTCTAATTCTTACCGTAACAGCCACATTTTTTGGCAGAAGCCTTCTATTGCAAATAAAGTTTAGTCGCCAGCTTTGCAAAATGTTCTATTCACCTTGATCTCCATGCAAATAAACCGTAAATCACGCTTTAATTAGTTTTTGGTCTTGGCAGTTGTGTTGGTTTTATTTAATCTGCAGCCTTGTATCATCTCAAAGTCATTTGTAGCTTTGCACCTGTTAGCTAAAACATCAGAACTGGAAAACATCACTTTTTATAGTTAAGAAAAGTGACTCTTCCACAGTTCAAAGCATGTAAACCAGCATGTTGAGTAAATAGCATTTCACATACTATTCAGGAAATCCCTCTAACAGCTCTTCTCCCTCCGCTAGCTACCATTTTGCCCTCCCGTGGTGCTGGCCCAGTGCGTGGAGAACGTGTGGACGACCTGTCGCTCCAACAAGAAGAAGCGCCACCTGCTGGAGGCCCTGTGGTTGTCCTGTGGAGAAGCAGGCATGAAAGTGTGGCTGCCGCTGTTCCCCCGAGACCACCGTAAGCCCCACTCCTTCCTCTCCAGGCGCATCATGCTGCCCTTCCACATCAACATCTACCCTCTGGCCGTGCTGTTCGAGGACGCCCTGGTGCTGGGGGCGACCAACGAGACTGTGCTCTACGACGGGCTGCAGGGATCCTCAGAGCCACTGGAGGCACTGTTCCCCTACTGCACCGTGGAGAGAACCTCCCAGATCTACCTCCACCACATCCTGAGGCAGCTGCTGGTTCGCAACCTGGGCGAACAGGTATGCGGAGCGTCTCGTACCGCCTCAAATCTAACACACTTGACTCACGCAGACCTTTTGTTTGCATTCTGTGGACCATGAAATCATAGCACCGACTAAGTCACCGAGTTCATTCTCTCCACTCCTTTGTGTCTCCTCTTCCAGGCTTTGATGCTGGCTCAGTCATGTGCCTCCCTCCCCTACTTCCCCCATGTCATGGAGCTCATGGTTCACGTGGTGCTGGAAGAAGAGGCGACATCACGGGAGCCCATACCCGACCCTCTGCTGCCCACCGTGGCCAAGTTCATCACAGAGTTCCCCTTCTTCCTCCAGACCATCGTCCACTGTGCCAGGAAGACAGAGTACGCCCTGTGGAACTACCTGTTTGCAGCTGTGGGAAACCCCAAAGATCTGTTTGAGGAGTGTCTCATGGCTCAAGACCTGGACACAGCAGCCTCCTATCTGATTATCCTGCAGGTATGCTCGGATTTAAAGAACATGTTAACACACTCTAGCATGATGCAGGAGTTACTGGACATTTTCATCCTCAAATGGTGATACATAAAAGTCTTGTCTCTTCCCATAAAGAACATGGAGGTTCCAGCCGTGAGCAGACAGCACGCCACTCTTCTCTTCAACACGGCGCTTGAGCAGGGAAAGTGGGACCTCTGCAGGCACATGATCCGATTCCTCAAAGCCATCGGCTCAGGGGAGATGGAGACTCCGCCCCCGACACCCACTACTCAGGTGAGGAGCTTCACATCATCTCAGTACAACTTGCTTCCCACTTTTCTGGCAGTTAAAGAAGAGTCAAGAAACTTTTGCAGTTGCCGTTCAGATCTTGTCTCCCATCAGGCAAAAGAATATTTTCTATATCACTGATTTTCATCATTTCAATCTGTCCACAATAAAAAAAAAAGCCCCAACTATTGAGATCTGTTGAAAGGATTTGCACCTTTTTTTCAAGCCAATTCCAAAATCTGATTTCGGTGGCTTAGAGTGGATTCAGATAACGGTGCACAAAATCTGTGATTCGTTTGTAATCCATCTGACATGAACATTCAGGCAGTAAGCTCAGTAGAAATGTATTCAGTAATAACATTTACATCGTACTGGAAAGCACACATGCGGTTGCTGATTTGTTGTGATGAGTCAGCTGCACTTGATCACGGTACGACAAACCCGTAAACATGAGCATCTGTATCTGTGTTTAGGAACCCAGCTCAACAGGTTTCGAGTTCTTTAGAAATCGCAGCATCAGCTTGTCTCAGTCGGCCGACTCCGTCACGACAGGAAAGTTCAACCTGCAGAAGACCTTCAGCATGCCCACTGGAGCTTCTGCTAAAGGGTACGGACACACACGTTATACTGTGAACGCTGCGATCATGTTGTGTTGAAAATGTTCTCACTATAACATCCCCTACTTTTACTTCCTCCTGCCAGACGGGACGTGGAGTGTGCAGAGAACATGTACATTGATATGATGCTCTGGCGCCACGCCCGCCACCTCCTGGAGCAAGTGCGCCTCCGTGACCTGGGGTGCTTCTCCGCACAGCTGGGCTTCGAGCTCATCGGTTGGTTGTGCCGCGAGCGAAACCGAGTGGCCCGGGTCGAGGATTTTGTTTCGGCGTTGAAGAGGCTGCACAAGGATTTTCTGTGGCCGTTCCCCGTCATTCCCGTGGGAAGCCTCAGCTCGCCTCTGAAGAACGGACGCTGTCGCTCAGGTGAGGAAACAAAGTCGGGTATCAGTGGAAATGTAAACGTTGAAGGTATGCTGATTGGTGCAACTTCAGAATACTCATAGTTGATTCAAATAGCTTGGTATGCATCTGTTATTGTAGTTTGGATGTCCTGAGGATGTGTGTGTTCTATATTCCTCGTTACTCTTCAGCAGTTGTCTCCTATGTGTGAAGTTAGTTTATAGTTTATTTAAAAAGTCCCTGAATTTTTGTCACGTGACTGTTAGTTGCAGCTGAGTCACTAGTGGCTTTTCAGTTGTGTCAAGCAGCCCAGAATTTTTAGTTTTTTACACAACCAGGTCAGAGCAAACTATTAAATGAGGCATGCAGAATACAGTGATTTAAATAAAGTATCACAATGTTAAGCTTGGATTTAGACAAAACTGAAAGTCATACGAGAAGTTCAAAAACTGTGGGAAAGTTGCACATCTAATGATTCTTCCTGTTTTTGCGGTTTCTGGCTCGTCACGTAACAAACTGTTAAGTGGTGTAATTCTGACAACTGAAATACAATCACCTGCCTTTCCAAGGTTTACCAACACAGCAGCCCTTACACATGTGAACTAAGGTTTCTCCTGCCCCAGTTGACTCACTGATTAAATTTTAAGTGTCTCTGTCACCATACTCTTTCTCTCTCGTTGTTGCCCTCAGTGCTGAGCACACGGCTCTTGAAGTCCCAGTCAGCCGACAGCCTGCTGAACAGCGACATGGACGCGGCGCCGCCCCCGGCTGCTCCCACCAACCACACCTGGATGGACGGCCTCGGGCAGAGGGCCAAAGACACGGACACGGCCTCATCAGCTCACTCCAACCAACACTCACCACAGACACACGACGCCTTCCTGTCGCTCCTCACCAACAAAGGTAACAAGAGCCGAACAGTTAATCCCTCTCCTAAAACGGCACGGCTCCCATCTGCCGTTCGTCAACAGACACTGCTTGTTGTTCTAAACTGCAATCAGCGTTTGTGTTCTTCTGTTAACGTCTTCTTTCTCTCCTCCAGTCGAGGAGTACAGCGTCGGCTCGGCCACGGATCTGACGGAGACCAGCTCAGTGGTGGACGGCGACTGGACCATGGTCGACGAGAACTCCTCCACTCTGAGCCTGAGCCAGGCCGAGCTGGAGCACATCTCCATGGAGCTGGCCAACAAAGGCCCACACAAGTCACAGGTGCAGCTCAGGTGAGATCTCGCTCTCCTCCTGGATTTCCACAGCAGCCTTCTGTCAATATAATTCAACACAAGCCGTCTCTCTCTCTCTCTCTCAGGTACCTCCTCCATGTGTTCATGGAGGCCGGCTGTCTGGAGTGGTGTGTGGTGATCGGCTTGATCCTGCGGGATGCAAACGTCATCAAGCAAGTGATCAGCTTCCTGGACAGCCCCGAGGTTCCTCCAGAAACTGTGCAGAGCGTCCGAAACGGCTTACTGGGCGTCGACACGTGGGCCTCCACTGACTGGTGAGTGTTTTATGATCTAAGTGTCAAATGTTTTCCTTTAGGACTCAAGATGAGAATCTGCTTGATGCTTAAAGTGAGTGAACTAACAGCATCAGTTAATATGATAGATAAACCCATGATGAGGTGGAAGAATTAGGAAAAAAAAAGTCTTTTCCTGAACACTTGCTTGACCGAAAATGTCAAGGAGTCAAACAAAGATGTGAAGGAGGATTCATGAGGACGCTGAACAGACAGCCCACGGTGCTGCAGTTACACAAGGCGACGTAATCTTTTGGCAACAGATGTTGTTGTGGGTCTGCTGTGGGTGGTGCATTGCTGTGAATGTTGCTGCCACTAGGAGTTATGGTCCATCCTTTCTGTTTGCAAAGGATGGACCAGTGTATCCTGTGTTAAGAAAGATAAGAGCGGAAGCATTAAAGGCGCTTTAACCAGCTCTTCTGGGTCATTTCACTCAATTAAGAACCTTCCTATATCTGACCACAACCTCAGTGCTATTTTCTCCCTCCTGTCTCCAGCCTCGGATACAAACCCTTCCTCAACCTGATCCAGCCGCAGCTGCAGCAGCTGTTGGACTCGGCGTCCGAGCAGGTGCAGCCCGAAGCCTTCCAGCCCGTCAGCCAGAGCTCCAAACTCAGCGGCTCCGAGGGGCTGGGAGGAGCGACGGTACCGCGGGTGGAGGACAGCAGGGGGGTCGCGGCTCCGCTCGGCTTGGCTCTGCCCGCCCTCGAGCCCGCGGGAGGTTTTCCTCGCCCCCCTTCCGAGGACTGTCCTCCTGAACAGATGGAGGAGCAGGGCGAGGAGGAGGGAGCCTACGACTGCACCTTGTCCTGAAGCCCGGGGGGGGTTCTTCTGGACTCGAACCTGTGAACTGTGGATCCCCGAGGAAGCAGCAGCAGCAGTGGCAGCTGACTGGAAAATGACTTTATTTTTGTGTGTGTGTGTGCGTCTGTGTGTATGTATGTGTGTGTGTGTGCACAGAAAGTACCTCTCCGGCAGGTTCTTACTTCAGTCAGTATTATCCACTCTCCAGATTTGCCCTTGGTGTCGAGCAGAGCCCCCGTGGATACTGAGCGACAGACAGACCCGACCGGCACAAAGACATCACAGCACAACCAGAGACAGGCCTCAAGTCTGACGCTTTTATTTCTAACAGGACTCATTTCACCAGAAGAAAAAAAAACAAAGTCACCTGTTTGGAAGCTGTAGAGCAGCACATGAAAGCACCAGGCTTTTTTTTTGTTTTTTTTGTGTTGTTATTGTAATTCCAAGACTGTCCAGACAAAAAAAAGCTCCATCGTTTCCATTCGGTAAACGGTGAAAGAATCAAGAGTCTATCTGATCATCGCGCTACATTGCTAAGCAGAATGTAGAACAAAGTCATTTAACGGAGATGCACTGAAGTGTGTCTGAGCCTCCAGCAAGTAAGTGTGTATGTGTGTGTGTGTGTGTGTGTGCACAAGAGGTGTTTCATACTTTCATACCTCATATGATTTTAAAATATTTTGTGATACCTTTTTTGGAATAATGCAGCGGCGCAAACGAGATGACGTTATTTTTCTATTGATTAGAACTCGTCCCTCTTGAGTCTCGCTCGTGAAAAGACGGTTTGAATTCTGTGCAATTCTTGAAAAAGAAGAGAACGAATCCACTGCAGACTAGTTTCTTACCACTGATCAGTACCTCCGCTCATGTATTTTTCACGGCCCCCCCCGACCTCACCGAAGCCACAAGCAGGTTCCTGAGAAAGATTGGAAGGCGGAGGTGCGAACGCATGCTACAAAAACCAAATCATACGACACTTTATCCAGCTTTTAAACGCCCCCATCTGAGAGTGTTTCCCATCATCAGCGAGGCACGCGATGAACGTGCCGTCAAAGCCATTCTGCTTTTTGTAGCTGTCCCTCGTTACAAGAGCATCATCGGATCCCCCCTCGTCAGCAGTGTTAGAAGTGACACGTCAGTATCGTTTTTTTTTTGTTTTTGAAACAGAGGGATTGTCGTTGTGCAATGGAAGCGCTGTTGTGTAATCTGAACCCTCGTCATCTGATAAGGACTTCATACTTCGTCCAGTTCAACATGCATATCACATCCCTGAACCGCTTGACTGATGTCGTGTGCTTCTGTGTGCATTTCTGAACCACATCGTATTCAAAAATGTGTGGAATTGATTTTATTGTATTAGTCCTCATTATTACTATTATTTATTGGTATTTTTAGCTGAGTGATAATTGCTGAAGTGATGAACAGAGACGTTTGTTTTTATGACTGACGAGACTCTTCCCCCCTCCTGTTTCGGTTATCAAAGCTCAACACGGCGAGCACTAAACGCTTCATCACGCATATGTCAGTATTATATTGTGCAATGTATTGAAATGTTACTCAGCTTTATTTTTTATGCTTCTTTTTTCTGTCCCCCACCCCCCACAACCCTCCCAGCTGTTAGCTTTTCACGATAGACCAAATCATATTCTAGAGGTTCATTTTTGCTCTCTTGTTTGTGGAAACTTAGATTCTGCCTGTATTTGTTAGAACACTCGCGAAAACACGAAAGGGCAAAATGACTAAACGGGACAGGCGTCGCCCCCTCGGCCCTGTTGCCCCCCTGGTTCCGGTGGGCCCCCCGTCGTCTCCACTCTGAACAAGCCTACAGCCACACTACGCTGCTCCCGCTGTAAGCTTTACTTGACTTGAAAACGGTAACTTGATGAACCAAAGACTTTTACGTCCAGAGGCCTTCTGTTTTAACCGGTTTGCTTCGATTGAACGCTCGAGTCATTATGCAGAGGGAACAAAAACCTCAAAACACACCCACTAAACCTCCCCCCCTCATCAGAAACATAACGGCCATGGCTCAACAGACTAATGCTGACAGCATACGAGACAATTTCCTACGGAAATGAATATTTCAGACGTTTTTTGTTTTTTTTTGGTTTCCCTCTCTGCGGGTGAGGAGCGGTCGGTCAGGTGTGTCTCGTGGTACTCGGGTGTCACATTCACTCACAGGTGGACACTAGCGCTCCCTCCCTACTGTGTACAGTTTAAAAGTATTGCCTGTTTACTCAGAGTAGAGTTTTATTTCTGGGGCAGCAGACATCCTCAATGCAGTGTAAAGATACTCTCTTGTACATTTGCCTTTTCTACTCATGTTTGGTTTTCTACTTCATTTTTTTCCTTGTACATAAAGACCAATAAATTATTTTTAAAATGCTTAGTTTGCCTCTTTGAGCATAGCTGTCTATATTTTATTTTATTTTTTTAAAGTATACATCCATCCATTATCTATACACCGCTTAATCCTCACTAGGGTCATGGGGGGCTGGAGTCTATCCCAGCTGACTTATGGTGAAGGCAGGGGACACCCTGGACAGGTCACCAGTCTATCACAGGGCTACACTTAGAGACAGACAACCAAGCACACTCACATTCACACCTACGGACAATTTAGAATCACCAATTAACCTCAACATGTTTTTGGACTGTGTGGGAGGAAGCCGGAGAACCCGGAGAGAACCCACGCTGTACAGGGAGAACATGGAGACTCCATGCAGAAAGATCCCAGGTGTCCTCACCGGGACACAATCCGGTGACCTTCTTGCTGCGAGGCAACGACACTAACCACCGCGCCTCCTTGCAGCCCTCAAATAACGAGAAACTGAAAAAAGTAATAATAAAAATTTGCTAAATTCTAATCTAATCTGCTGCTTGTACGCAATGAAACACATAAAAGACAACCAGCCACAGTAACGTAAGAAGCATTTTAATTGCTGTACAAGTGCTAAATTAATTCAAGCTTTTTGCATAATGTAAAATCATCCCATCCATCGGATACATGGATACCCTGTTAACCAGATCAATCCCAATAAACACAACAGTCAAAATCAATCACCAGCTTCCAACTAACAAGACAAAATGTGATTTTTTTTTTTTTTTTTTACAAAAAAGAAAACAGAATTCCAAAAGAAAAAACCGTTACGTGTCAATCACAGAAAAAAAAAACTGATCAGTTTTGTGTAAAAACATTAATTTAACTTTCAGAACAAAAACAGTTAAAGAAACAAGACGTAGGTGAACAGAAACACAATTCAGGTAACGATAAAAACAAAATTAATATAAAAGAAAATCAAGAACATCCTTCAACATTAAGACATTTCGACGTGTATCCCAGAAGAGATTTCGGTTCAACAGTTTTAATTCTCCACCTGATCTGGAAACTGTGTGAGCGACTGTGACGGAGGACGGAGCTAAAGCTGCGTCCCAAGTGCGAGTCCGTCCTCGAGGACAAAAAAAAACAACACACTGTGCAGTGCTTGGTCAGCCTCTCAGTCCAAACCGAGTCACATTAATACATTAGACTGTCGCAAAAAAAACAAAACTTGATCCTAAAGAAAAAAAAAGAGTTTGTATGTTAAAGCTCTCTAGCAGCACTCGGTGGAAGCTTTAGACTAACGGCGGGAGCACCAACGGTGTGGGAGGAGCCTTTTCACAGCGCTTATGTCAAACGTCTCCCTGCTCTGTCCCACGTTTACAGCAGTTCTTACTTTGTTATTCACCCACTTTCATCCCATTTAAAGTCAGAACTATAGACAGGAATTAAACGATCTGCCTCAAACTGAAATGGTTTAGAAAAAATAAAGGTTTGTGGTCAGAAACAAGCTGAACTCAACCCTTCAATCTGGAACAAAAAGTCAAACGCTACGCCACTGAACAGGGTTTTAGAAAAATATTAATTTACATTAATTAATAAAGCTCTTTCTCTAATAGACTCTGCATATCAACTGAAGAACTCTCTATACAAGTGAATATCTTCTGTCTTTTCACATCTGATCCACTGACACACATCTACCGCACGACTGACTTCACCTGTAAAGACGTCACTCTGCTGTCAGATAATCACCTGATCACAGTAAAGACTCATCTTCCTTTGTTGTGAAAAGATTCCTGACTGAAATCTCCAGCTGCTCCGATGACACCAACAGTGACCATCTTCTAACTCTGATTTAAACAGAACACCTCCGTGATGCTGCTGACCGGTCCAGGTGTGAGCCGGCCAGCTGCACAAAACACCTGATCGGCTGTTCCTTCGCCAACAGGTGTGAGGGTTCTCTGATTATGATTAAAGATCCTACAGATTTGTGTTTTAGCACATTTAACCGACTCATTTTCCATTTAGCTCTCCGGCAGGCAGCTGTTGGTTTTCATTTTATTCACACACGATGTGCGAATCCACCTGCAGACACTTGAAATGTGCTTTGGATCCAAATCAAACAGCTGCTTTAACTCTTGTCAAACTGGGTGAAGAATGCAAATGGTTTAAAAAAAACAAAGGCATGGTCCTTTAGGGAGAAAAAACAAAACACATCACACATCAAATCTTTACATTTTTCGACCAACTATATATTTGAAATGTTCATTCATAACGGTTTGTGTGTTTTGCTTTTTGAAGGGACACTGAGGCCTGACACGTGTTCACTGCAGCCAGCTGATGAGATCATCTGACAAAAACAAGCACAAGGAGAGCTCCTGACTGCATCACACCGTCTTCCTCAGCAGAAGGAGGCGGAGGAGTAACGTTACTTTAAACAGCAAAAACAAGAAACCGCTCATCTCGCTTGGGAGTCGACGAGATTTCAAGTTTCAATTTCACGACGTCTGCTGAGGAAAACCCTGTGATGTGATCAAAGCTCCACAACAGCTACGGAGTGTTTGTTTTTGTCATCCGGAACATTTTCCCACCAACTTGATGGCTTGAAATCGTCTGTGAGTTCCAGTTTTCGCTCATCCGACGCATTGATAAAAACAAAAAAAAACAAACACGAGCACAGCGGGACAATCTTGCTGAAGGCTGCGACAGACGTCCGCTCGAAACCTTCCGGATCATTTTTACAGAAAAACGCTAAACAGTGCGGCACTTGGTAGCTTTTAAGACCACTGAGATGTTTTGTGTCCACTACAGTAAACATTTTCTTTGGAAGCAAAACTTTTAAGGCCTCCTTTCGTGTAAATTTCTCATTTTGAGCCGAATGGACGACACGGATCACGACGACACCTCGCCGGGTGCGACACGAAGTGGACGAAAGACGAGCGCGTCGGCTCGGTTGAGCTCCCAAGTTTAGACGACCCGATTCCACGGAGGTGGAGTCGGTAACGAACCCACGGATCAGTGTGTGGGACTGAAGGCAGGGAAGGGAGGGGACAGTCATCCTGACACAGTATCTAAGACAACCGCATGGAAACAGAGGTAGCCCACACACAAACAACTTTATAATCTCTCTCTATAACGTTTAGTTAACCTCGGTTAGCTAAATATGATCTAAATCTGTCCAACGATAACATTCGATCCAAGAGCTTTAACATCTGCAGTTCGATGCTGTGGAGGTAGTGGTGACGCTGACTGTAACGCTGCGTTACAGTGTTGGACTATGTGAAGCAGACAAACTGGATCGTGGTTGCGATACTTCGAGGGGGTTCGAGACGAAAAGATGCAGCTCCACATACAACGAGAGAAGAAGGTAGCGACACACAACAAAGATGAGACAGTTTGTAGTGAAGGTTGTCTCCAGCAGCACCGATGCAGAGATTTACATTCTGTTTAACGTCCAGATGCTTCGAATGTGATCTTCGATGGCAAAGATCATCAGCCACAAGGCCGAAGTTAAACTGCTTTTAGTCCACTTCAGCTTCAAGAAAAGTGAAGCTCTGGCAGGTAGGCGTTAAGCATGACAGGAGACTTTGTCATGGTGGCCCTTCACTGGCTAAACTAACAGAGCTGCTGGTAATGTGGGTGAACGCCTCCTCAGGTCGCTACAGTGTTCAAGAGGTACTACAGATGACGTACAACACATTTTCTGACACGGCAGCTAATCGATTAACCATCAACGATTAACCACTTATCATCCCTAAGGTGGATGTTTCAGTTCACTGTGTTGGTGCAGCTCAACACTTTCCTATGACACTTTTTCATTCTCCTAAGCTACAGTAGAGTTTCTGGAGGATTTACCAGGATTTTATCTTGAACCGTTTGCATATCGGCTAAACATGAGGCCTCGAACCGGTGAGTCACCGGTCGATTTCCAGCCGGCCTCGACCTTTACCGCTCGGCTTTCACACATTTCCAGAGACTGTCCGTTTTATCTAACATTTTTAATTAAATAACTGCAATTTAGCGCCACTTAAGGGGTAAAAAGGAATTGATTTTAAAGATTTTAAAGCTCTGCACATGTTCATTACCTCCTGCTTCATGTGGAGACTCATTTCACATTTTTTGCATGGCAATCACTGAAAGAATACCGATTGAGTATTGTCTCTATTTTCCAGATTTTAACTACTAAATGCCACGGCTCTTTTCAGGTAGTTAGAGGCCCACAAAACAAATCAGTAAATCTATATTACTACATTGTATGTGGCTTTCAAATATCTGATTAAATTGTCTCCCTCTGAAGCCAAATGTGCAGTTACATGTCTGGATGACTTTCTTTTAGGGCCGTGGGTAATGATAATTTCCAATACTGGTCAACTTTGTGAATATGTGATGCCAAAAAGCAGTTTAAAAAAAAAAGTGCACATCCCAGATCCCCAAAATCAAAAGCTGATGTCTCCGAATGTCTCATCAGTCCAAACCCAGAGATATTTCTTCAACTATCCTCATGTTTCTGGCATTTCTGTTTGACAAATGACGATTCATCAGTCATCAAAATAGAATAATAACTGATTCATCATTGCAGCTTTTTTTCTGTAAGCAGGAGACGGTCATTGGTGCTGCTGGAGACAGCTCTTGGCATAGTCAAGTTGTTTTAACAAAAAGGTAGCATCATTATTACAGTAAGAGCAAACGTAAATAAGCATCACCTCCATGAGAAACACAACGAGGTGACGGATGCACTTTACTGACTGTGGAGCTGCATTGCTGGTTTCCCATCCAGTCACCTACAAGGCTCGGAGAATCATTTTTAAATCACAGGATTGTCCTCGTTTCCTTGTGAAGTTGCGGTTTTTTGCCAAAACCCGAAATGAAAAATTACACCTTTGCCAAAAAAAACAAAACAAAAAAAAACTAAAAATATCTCGATATTGCCCTCGACTGCCCTCCAGGTTTCAGGAGAGCTGCTCTTTACGGGACACCTTGACACTTTGATTTCAGCCGGCTGTTTTCGTTTAACAAGCACAGTTTCCCTGCATCCACCAAGCAGATGTCGGCATTCCTCATTAAAACGACTTGCTGCGAATCAGTGGCGTTAGTACGGAATGATAATTTATCTCAGTAGCTGATGCAAAAACCGTTTGCTTGTAATATGACAAAGTGCATGTTGATGAAAAAAAAAAGACTTTCAAAGTGTCAAAGTTTCCAGTTAAAGCCAGAAGAGGCATCAAAAACAGAAACAGGTTTTTGTTTTTTTGTTGTTTCCTATCCCAAATATTCCCATCAGTATGTTCCTACACCGACAGTGCAGAGGGTGCTAGTGGTGTTGTTTTTGCAGAGGAAGCCAGAGACACGTCCAGTCTTGACAATGGCCCGAGTGGTTTGCTGATAAGCGGAGCGCGAGGGGAGGAGGGGGGGGAGGTAGCCATGCGATGTTAATCATTCAGGAAGAGTGTTAGCGTGTGAGAGGAAGAACGGGGGAGGAAGTGAGCGAGGAAGAAAGTGAGGAAGGGAGTGAGAAAAAAGCAAAGGCACAACAGATTGAGTAGAAAAAAAAAAATTAAACAAAACAAAAATCAACTGAAAACGTAACCCCTTCGTTTCACTAACCCAGGAGCGAGCACGAGGCTTGTGGTGGCCAGTGTGTCGGTCTGCAAGCCGGCTGGTCAGCTTACCTCTGGCATGTCTCTGCGTGTCGTCCTGCTCGGTTAGCTACTAAGCCTACTGACACAGTGATAGGGGTCTCTCAGGCAGGCTGGGACGGAGCGTGAGTGTGTGTTAGAGTGTGTGTTTGTGCGTGTCGGAGTGGAAAGGCGGCAGGGCCGGTCCTCGGTATTGTTCCTTGAAATCTCTTTTTTTTTCTCTGTCTGTCTGTCTCGGAGGGTGGGGGGGAGGTCCCCCTGTGGCCCTCAGCTCTTCCTCAGCATCAGCCTCTGTGATGTGCGGCCATCCTCAGTATCGGTACATGTCATAGGTACTGACCCAGGAGGAGGGGAAGGACCACGTGGGAAACCTACGGAGGATTTCCTCCAGCTGAGCAGTCCTCTGGTCTTCCCCAAAGAAATAGTGGGAGGAGATGGCGACCGAGATCATCCCTTCGGGGCCGGATGGGTCCGGGTCTCTGGGAGGCTGGGGGACAGAAA